>NC_034013.1:10204586-10369501 GCF_000346465.2 Prunus persica | reverse complement strand
TGTTGGTTTCTTGCTTGGTTTCATATATATGTTGTGTTCTTAATGGGTTTTGTGTTCTTGAAAATAAACTGAGACACGACGAATTTTAAGGCGTACGACGACGATTACACGACGGTGTTTTTAAACTACCGTCGTTGTATTACTTATACACGACGGTTTTTTCATAAACCGTCGTTTGTATTACGTATAATAGACGACGTCTGTTGAAAATCCGTCGTCTATATATGCCAAATACGTCTGTTTTTGATTAAAACCCGTCGTCTCTGTTGTTTATTACTTGCGATTAGATCATTGTATAATCTGCTATAGTGATGGTCATTGCCTGTATTTTCACTTTATTATAGATAATAGGTTATAGTGTCGGAGATGGATAAGTCATGGATGCACTCGGATAGAAGATCGAAGGCATATGAGTTTGGGGTGGAAGCATTTTTGAACTTTGCTGTAGAAAATCTTCTAACTACAACACATATCCGTTGTCCATGTGTTAAATGTGTTAATTTGAAGTTGTTTGGGGTTGGAATTATAAGGGATCACTTATACTTTAATGGAATTGACCAAAGCTATAAGAATTGGACATTTCACGGAGAACCTTGGGAAGCAACTACTAATGCTAGCAGAAATGTTGAAGAAGATGATGGCCATAGTAGGTACAGTTTTGTGTCTGAAGAAATTGATATGGATGATAATGATTTTGGTGATTTTGGTTCGGATCCGTATGAGTTTGCCAATGTGATTGGGGATGGAGATCAACCAGTGTACCCTGGTTGTAGAAAGTACACGAAGTTATCGGCATTAGTGAAGTTATATCGAGTACGTATGAGTTTTATTCTTTAAGTTTCCATTTAAAATTATTTCTTATGTTTATCTTATATATTTGGGACCGTAATGCTTGAATTTTTCGTGTCATGTAGGCAACATATGATCCACATCAAGACTGCTTATCCAAAATTTAGAAAGAGAACAAAGTGGCTGCAGGATAAGCACAATAGCACTTTCATTCAATGGCTACGCTTCAAGGTATATGTTGTTGAATAACGTATTTCTCTTTTAATTTTCTTCTTATTTATATGTTAGGATGAATTAAGATATGATTAATTTGCAGGTTCAAAGTGAAGTTGAGGAAGACAATCATGGCGTATCAGAAAATTTAAGGTGGCTAGCAGCTGGTCCAAACATGTCAGTGCCATTATATAGGAGCTATCTTATTAAAGGTATTAAATTCAATATCAAGGCACAAGATGATGTGCGGACAACTCAAAATAGTGGAGTTTATTTACTTGCACATACCATGCAAGTTGCTAGTGCCAAGGATAAAAACCCAATTCTCTCAAATATGGGTTTCTATGGTGTCATTCAAGAAATTTGGGACCTTGACTACCAAAAGTTTACAATCCCAGTCTTTAGGTGTGATTGGATAGATAGTTCTGGTCTTGTAGTCGACGAACTTGGATTTACCCTTGTAGATTTGAGTAAAATTGGACATAGGAATGACCAATTTGTTTTGGCTTCTCAAGTCAAACAAATATTTTTTGTTGACGACCCGATGCATCGTGGTTGGTCGGTAGTGTTATCAATGCCTAGTAGAGAATATAATGATGTTATTGGTGATGAAGTATTAGGTGATGTGATAATTGAGTGTGAGCCATTTACTAGAGGGATGCCAAATGTTGACACATTTGATGAACTGGTAGGTGAGTTAGGCGGTCAAAATATTCGAGATGGGTGTGAAGATATATGGATTGAATGATGCTTATGTAATTGGCAGTGTATGACATTAATTTTGTAATATATTGTAATGTGATTTCTTCACTTTCTACGTTCAAATAAAACACGACGTTATTGTGAATCAGTTATTCAGCATATTTACCGACGTCTTAAAGCAACGTAACAATGAAGAACCACGACGCTATTGTGAAGCAATTATTCAGGATATCACGTCGGTGAAGGATAAAGAACCGCCATGTAATTCAAAATAACACGACTCCAATCCCATAATACCGACGTCTAAAAAACGAGATATGTAATCTGAACGTTAAAAAATACGACGTCATCATACATTTTCCACGTCGCAAGTTCTTTTATAAACGAAGAGGAACGAAATTAATTCCGACGGAAATTCATTATAACCGCCGTCTAATAACAATTAAACGACGTTATTTGTAATACGGCTCCCATCATAATCTACGCCGTCTATATGTTCTGTAATACGGCTCTCATTTATTTGGAACCGACGTTGTTTAGACGTTCAACGTCGTCTATATTATTAAGTGCGTCGTGAGTAATGAATACATATAAATACAACGTCGACTATATAAATGTATACGTCGTAAATAATGACACTGACAACTATTTCCACGTCATCTTTTTTAGATAAAATCGAAGTGGAAAATTTATTTCACGACGGTTTTTTGTAAATAAGAGACGTTGTAGAACTTTAGCAGACTAAACACGTCTGTTTTTATTGTTTTCCGACGTTGTTGTATTTAACAACGTCTAATATTTATGGTCGTTGTTTGTTTCTGAAAATAGGACGTATAAATTTTTTAATACGACTCTCATATATTTGTAACTGACGTTGTTTAGTTTTTCAACGTCTACTATAGAAACACATACGTCGTAAATAATGACACTGACAACTATTTCCACGTCATCTTTTATCAAAAAATCGAAGTGGAAAATTAATTGTACGACGGTTGTGTTTATATGTGCGACGTAGTAGGTATCAATAACGTCGTCTTCTAATGTATTTAAAGACGTCATATTTTTTATTGTCGTGAAAATTATATTTAACGTCGGCGTATTTTTATTGTCGTCGTTGTATGTCTATCTTGCGGCCTTGTTCTCTTAATATGTGTCATATTTTCCCTTTTTAACGACGGTCTTTTTAGAGAATTGGTCGTCTATTATCATCATCGATTGCTTTTTTTAGATCTTTTGCAGTACAAAGACGTCGTTTTGTATTTTTTGATGACGTTGTATTGTTTAACAACGACGGTTATTTAGCGTCGTGGTTTATGAGGGAAAAGATGACGGTGGATTCCACGACCATTGAAAAACCAAATACACGACGGTGATTTACCGTCGTCTTTTTGCTTTTTTGTAGTAGTGTATAAGCATCCGGGCACCGCATCTTGAAAAACCTAGATAAATCTGTAGGTTCACACCTCCCAGAATTGCAGCAATATTGATTAGTCTTGAACACAGTGCAAGGGTTGTTGCAGCCTCCTGGAGCCCTCAGTTGGCCAGGACACTGCCCATTAATATCAGCCGTACATCTGATATCCCTAGTGCACCCACTAGACGTGGAACCAAATTCCATGGGAACATTAAAGCCATCAACAAGGGAAATGTCAATGAAATCCAAGTTGCTAAATTGGTTAAGGGCATATTCAGCTAGGGTGTTTGGGGGTTGGCCATAGGCTTGGCATTGAAGGATACCCCCACAATCACCTGTTTGGCATCTCCCACGTCCAGCTCCATCAAAGGTACATCCGGTCCGGGCCCAAATGCGACCCCCTTTGGTTCCGGCAGCCACGTCTATGCCCCAATTTTCGCCTCTATTAAGTTGGCGTCCGCCGCCTGGCGTGGCGGCTGCCCAGACGGTGAAGGGGCAGTTGTTTCGGATATCGAAATGAGCTGCATTGGTTGATGCAAAGAAGAGAGTGGCACATAGGATGCAGAAGACTAGGAGGTTTCTGAGGATACTCATTTTGGAGGTGGTGTTTTTTTTTAATAACTGTGAGAAGGTGTCTTAAGGTTATATAGAGCGGGGTAATGGGCAAGGGGCAGTGTATGACGTACATAATTTTGAAAAATGACGTCCGTTTCTTAGCTCATTCTTCCATGCACACATGGAAATAGGGCCAATATTATGTCAATCGGATATAGTTTAGTTGAAAAGGACCCAAAGTGTGTGTATTATATATATAATTAATGCCATTGGAAAAAGATCCCAAAGAGTCCCAAATGGTATTGGTTTTTTGTGTGGAAGTTTCGCAACCCAAATGGGAACACGTGCTTACCCTTATCTTCACATTTTTGTTTTCTTTTTACAATAATTTCCCTACACGTCAGTTTTCTAGTAATAACAATAAATAAAAATCTAATTAGCATTTTAATTTTGAGTGGTTGTTCGTTCCAGACATAGTCTGAAATATCGATAATATCGAAGAAATATTGAGGATATTTCGATTTTTTTGAATCACGGATATTTCGGAACATATCCATGTACATATCGTATAAATATCGACAATATCGACGATAATATCGGAAAATATCGATGTCAATAATTTCGCTCACATTTCAGCAATATTTTGTCAAAATATCGGTGTAATATCGCTAAAATATCGAAAATATCGATGTGAAGGAAAAAAAAAGTTTTAATAAAAATAAAAAAATTAAAAAAAAGGGAAAAAGGGGAGAAAAAAGCACAAAAGGGATATGAACCCCTCCCATTTTACTCCTCCAACACCTTAAACACCATATCACTTATGTTTTTGTGATAATATGCTAAAATATTTATATTTATATGGGTGGTATGTTAACAATTACATGCAAAACTATTTTGGGGATTTATCATTTGATGACTACTCTTCACAATACACTTACTCTACACATAGAGATGATGAAGATAGTGAAAAATTTGAACCTCGTAGGAACTCTATGTGGTACTAAGTCATTTATGTATCTTACCATGCAATGTATAAAGTGTAAAATATTATAGTAAATCATTATATATGAATGATTACGGTGTATTGAATCTTTTTTTATTAATTATTACATATTTTTTACACTCATAGTGTTTGCCCGCTTGCTGTATAATCAACTTATATTAGTTCAATCCATCATGCAATGCATTTCCTTCTAATTTTTTGTGATAAACTCATAGATAATTGACTAAATAGACATTCTCCAAAGTTTTAATAAAAATTTCCAAGTTTTTCTTACAATTTCCATGGTTTTTATTCAATTTTTATCAATATCGATAATATCCCGATATTTCCATCGAAATTTCCATATTTTTGAACTACCGATATTTCCGATATCATCAATATTTTAGACCTTTCTAGATCCTCACTATGTGCCAGTCAATGTTGGCATATTCCAGATCTTAAAATATAATATGCTCATCATGACTTTAGAAAGACAAATTTCCAAACAGATGTTAAAATTTCATAGGCTCCTCATGGATCGAATTCTAACTACAAATAAATTTCCAGATAACTAGTTGAATCAGTCAACGAGTGTATGATAATGTTGAAATGCGCAAGATGCTTGGCATACCACAATCTCTAATTGGATTTTCTCAGAAAAAGCAAACTTCATTTTTGTGGGCTATATTTTGTCGAGGAGACTTGTGTTCCTTATCACAAACAGTGGAAAATAGATTGAATCAATATTCTATGAAGCAAAAACTTTTGAATTACCTTCACAGGAAAAGTGCCATGGCAAGCTCTAGTAAATTATCGTTTGTCTTCCCTATTTGAGAGATACCAACAATTATCAACTGTGGATTATCAAAAAGCTTGATAGGTTGGCATTCTCTCAGTTGCCAACCATATTTAGTTCACTCCAATATCTTATATAAATCGAGAAATATTTGTGTTGATGCTGAGCATTATTTGTACGAAAGACAACAACCATTAAAAGTTATTTTAAACTAACATATTAGTAAGTATTAATATATTTCAGGGCTTGTCCAATATAAGTCCTTACATTTTTTATTTTCTAAACATATATCCATTACTCTATAAATTTATGTGTAAAACTCAATTTTAAATTTAAATGACCAGTAGGATATAAGAGGTCATAGTATTCCTGTGTTTTTACATCGTTGCCACAAGACTTCATATTTTATTTATAATTTATTTCAAACATTTCATTAACTGTCATAATTGTAATTAATACTCCCTATTAGTAGCATATCAATCACCCTATTTCTTTAGGTTGCCATTCCCTCTAACATATCGCCCCTCAAATTGGAAACCAGAAAAATATATATATATATATGTGTGTGTGTAAATTACATATCCAATAATGTACTTATGAAAAATATAAATTTAAATATTTATTTAAATAAAATATAGGTATATCATTTGTGATTATAAATAAATAAATAAAACCAATTTTTTTAAAACAGCTTTTAAAAGCTGGGTTATCCTTGCTTTGAAAAAACAGCGATCATTGACCGTAACTTTTAAAAAAAGAACTTTAAAAGTATTAACTTTTCAGTAATCAGTTGGATTCAATTTTCTTTTATGTTTTTGTATTTTCTCCTTTTTTTAGTGTAGCAGTCTACGTCTACCCATTTGGTCGAGACTGAAAATGAAACCTATATGATTCTCTAAAAGGAAAAATGAGGGGTAAAAAACGAAGATGAACTTTTACTATAAAGGAAATAAAAACTAGATTCACAAACGAATGCATGTGGAGAGGGACCAAGAATATTGCATTATTAACTAGACCGGGAAAAAAGTTGCTTTTATAAAATATAAAAAATAGAAATTGTTGCGACGCATGTTTTGAGCATATAAAATGATAAGATTGCACAGAATAAAGCGCAAATTGAATGTCAAAGTTGGATCCAATGAACATATATATATGGTTGATGGACCAAAAGGATATGGTCGAAATGATTGCTTCTCGAAAAAGCTACAAGACGGAATTAAACTAGAAAAGATAGAGATCGATTTGAACCCCAGACCAACCCCAAAATGTCGTGAAGATTTTATCCATGCATCCCATTTGCTTAATTCTTCTTGGGTCCATAATATACTAATTATGTCACACGTTTGAATGGAATAATAGTGAAAGAACCTAAAATGGAGTGGTAGATCATTAATAATTCCATTTGTCTAAGAGTCTTGCATGAAGAGGTGGAGAGTAGAAATGAGCCGACGATGACTTGCCAGAATTTCAAGGTGTATGTCCTTTTTCTGGGAGGTTGTCCTCGATTCTCGTTTGCTCTCTTTTCTCTAATGTGAAATTTTGAAGGATCATGCAACGGCTGATGATGAATTCAACATAAGCTTTGATGAGATTGAAAGAGATAAAATAAAAAGGTACCACCAGAACTGAATTATTTTCTGACAGCATATATTGATTAACAGTTTTTTATACTCATTTTAGTGTGTTGCATATGTATAATTCAAAAAAAAAAAAAAATTAATGTTCCAACCACGCAATTAAATCTGTAAATTTGAAGACAGGAGATATGAAAATCAAACTCTTGTCGTGGCCACAATTTATTAAGGATTCATATTAGTACACATCTTACAAACGCCACACAACATAACTTGGAGAAACAACGTGATTCAAGGACAGAACACAACCTTGTAATTAGTCCCACCAGGACAAGTAAAAGTGCTAGTTAGATCATCTTTAGGGTAACTATAAGCATCCCTACACCGATCCTTAAAAAACTTGGATAAATTTGTAGACCCACATCTCCCCGAATTGCAACAATACTTGTCAGTTTTGTACACAGTGCAAGGGTTGTGGCAGCCACCTGGGGCCTTCAACTCATTAGGGCACTGCGTTTTGATATCTTGAGCACATTTGATCCCCCTGGTGCACCCATTAGACGTGGGACTAAATTCCATTGGAACATTGAACCCGTCTACAAGTGAAATGTCGAAAAAGTCCTTGTTTCCAAATTGGTTTAGGGCATACTCGGCTAGGGTGTTTGGGGGTGAACCATAGGCTTGGCATTGGAGGAATCCTCCGCAGTCGCCGGTTTGGCACCGGCCACGACCTGAGTTGTCGAAGGCACAATTGGTTCGGGCCCAAATTCGAGCCATTTTAGTTCCAGGCTTCACATTTAGCGTCCATGTTTGGCCTCGGTTGAGCTGTCTGCCACCGCCTGGCACAGCTGCTGCCCAGACAGTGTAGGGGCAGTTGTTTCGGATGTTGAAACTGGCTGCATGGGACAAGATGGAGTAGAGAGGGATGGCGAGGAAGAAAGTGATGGGTAAGTAGTGTTTGATGAAAAGACTCATTTTGGTGATTGGGTTATGTAGTGTTTGAGCTTGTGTAGGGTTTTATATAAAGAGGTTTGCCGTTTTGGGTTGGGGTGGTTTCTCGGGGAGGTGTGATGACGTGGTTGACATTGGTACAAAATATTACAGAGATGATGTTCATATGAGCACAAACATTTACACGTTTATAAGATTAGTTTGGCTTGACATGATCGATGAAGCCACGTCCTCGATGATCACAGCAAACAAAGCCACCTGAATTTGGCAACAAAATCATCCTTCACGTTATGTTTCAGGCCTTATATGTTATCATTATTAGGTTTCTCACGGAAAACATGTGATGACACTAAGAAACAATACTTTGTTGCAGAATTCAGTATACAAATTTTCTAAAATGTGCTTTCGAATCTGACAAATGGCATGCAATCAAGTTACATAAAAAGGAGTTCAATCGTGGCAGGATTAAGAGCAAGGCCATATACATGTAGCCGGAAGAACCCTCTGTAGGCAAACCTGTTGATGGTGTCCCATAAATTTAATCTATATAGATTTTAATTGGAATGACAAAAATGAAAAAGGAAATATAGTGTATTCTTTATACATGGGACATGCTTATATGGTGTATCTAATACATGTACTACTCAAAATGTTTAGGGTTTAGATGTTGATAATAGCACATGCTGTATAATTTTGATGTATTTGCTACACGATATTATGTCACGTGATGCATAAAAAATACACAATAAAATAAATGATATAAACGAGGAAACATTATTCAATAGAGTTCCATTGTTGAATTTTTTTTATAATTAATTATGAGACTCAGTAGAAAATCACATTCAAAGTAGAGAGACCAAAATCATCATTTTCCTAATATGAAAGAGAATATTGTTATTAGTAGTCTTAGATAATCGTTAATAAGAGTTTGTAGCTCAAATGGTTAAGCGCAGTTATGCATATATCCTAAGTCAAGTGCTTGATTACCCCTTTCCTAATATTCCTAAGAGTCGTATACATGTTTGTGTTTAGATTTCCTTTTGGGTTAATGCGCCAAAGTAAAAAATACAACTTTGTAACGTATTGACTTGACTAAGAGAGCACCGAGCGGAGCCAGCAGTGACGAGGTTAGCTATACAAGTCTCAAAGAGCATAAAAGAAATTCTCAAAATCAGGCATTCGCCTTCAATCAAAGTAAAAATAAATACTACAATTAGTGGAATATTATACTCGAAGGTTTGCAAAACTTTGCTGCCCAAACAGTTAAAGGGACAATTTGGGTTCCAAAATAGATAGAACCAGACACTCTAAAAACAATCTGAAAAATAAACTAAAGAAAATAAGAGAAGCTTCCCTAGAGAGACCATGAATCCATTTTCCAGGAATGGCCACTGAAGATATACCTTTCGGTGATAGAAAAAGCAATAACCAATGAAGCAAAATCGACAAGTATTAAGAAAAATATTCTGAATCCAAAGCAGGATACATTCATCTTTGATGTTAATTATGATATGACTGTACTCAAGTGTGAGAGTACAAGCCCTCAGCTCAGACCATAATTTTATTTGATCACAGACTTATTCATAGATATTATAAACCTAGAAGATGTATCTGCTTCATGGGCAGAACACAACCCTATAGTTGGTCCCGCCAGGGCATGTAAATGTGCTCGTTGGATCATCCTTCGGGTAGCTATAAGCACTCGGGCACCGATCCTTAAAAAACCTAGACAAGTCTGTTGGGCCACAGCTCCCAGAATTGCAGCAATATTTATCAGTCCTGAACACAGTGCAAGGGTTGTTGCAGCCTCCTTGAGCCCTCAGTTGGTTAGGACACTGCCCATTAATATCAGCGGTACATCTGATGCCCTTGGTGCACCCATTAGACGTGGGGCTAAAGTCCATAGGGACGTTGAAGCCATCAACAAGGGAAATGTCAAAGAAATCCAAGTTGTTGTACTGGTTAAGGGCATACTCAGCTAGGGTGTTTGGGGGTTGGCCATAGGCTTGGCATTGGAGGACACCCCCACAATCACCTGTTTGACATCTCCCACGTCCGGCTCCATCAAAGCTGCATCCAGTTCGGGCCCAAATGCGAGCCCCTTGGGTTCCGGCACGCACATCTAGGGCCCAACTTTGGCCTCTATTAAGTTGGCGTCCACCGCCTGGCACGGCTGCTGCCCAGACTGTGAAGGGGCAGTTGTTTCGGATATCGAATCTAGCTGCATTGGTTGATGCAAAGAAGAGAGTGGCACATAGGATGCAGAAGGCTGGGAGGTTCTTGAGGATTCTCATAATGCAATTTGTTTTTTTTATGCATTTGTTGTTAAGGTCTCTTAAGCTTATATAGAGCAGGGCATGGCGACATATATGACATATTATAAATATGAAAAGGACGTCACTTTCTTAGCTCATTGTTCCACGCATGGAAATAGGACCAATATTTCTTCTTCTTCGTTTTATCACGAGATCAGAAAAAGTGATGAGAGACTTTGTCCACGGGGAGTAGGTAATGTCTCACATGTAATTTTATTTTACAAATTAAGTCAGTTATGAGACAAAATGTGATTAAGCAAAAATTGTGTAACGAAAAACACCATTAAATACAATATTATAACATATTCTTAATTTGAATTTCTCTTTATTAATAAACGGAAAATATACATAGCTATTCATCAACTACCAAAGAAGAGGTGCAAAGGGTTTGTAGCTTAAGTAGTTAAATGTATTACCCTTGCATCGAGATCTTAGGTTTGATTTCATCTCCTTGAATATCGCATGTCTCAAAAAAAAAAAAAAAAAACCCCAACCAAAGACAAGTTAGATTTTCTGAGTTTAAATCTTCTTTAAATGTCACAATTGATTTAGAAAAAGAAAAAAGGTGAAAATTGACCAAGTTTCGACATGGTGTGGTTTACTTCGACTTGTACAAGTTGATGAAGTTAGTCAGCCAGCTTTAGGATCCACTCGCTCCCTTAATTAGTTTGGTGAGCTTAGTTTTAGAGTTGGAGTATACTTGGGTTGGGCTGGCTATGAACGTACAGCTCTATCTACCTACTCTTTCCACCACATAATTAAGGGTTAGGCCAGTTGTTAATTAATTGACCTGACTAAATTAAGGAGCACTAAGCAGGCAGTATCGATGGGAATTATCCAACTAGCAATAGCAAGTCTCAATAAAGAGCCAAGAAACTTCTCACCATTAGCCTTGCACCAGTCCATATACGGCATCTCAAAGAGATAAAACTTTTCTATATTTTTGAAGGAGGATATTCCATACAATTCTACTCCATCATCATTAGTTTGCTATAGGTCTATAACCAAGTTTAGTAATGCCGTTGGAGAAAGGGAAAAGGCCAATGGTGTTGGTTTTTTGTGTTGGAAACTTTATAGTGCATTTATAATTTCGGACCCCATCCATTGCCCACAACCACAATGTCCTCTCCACTATAATTATTAGTTATTGTAGATAACCACTGATCAACATCAACAAAAGTCTCAATAAAGATAAGAGAAATTCTAGCTCTTATTGTACTTGCGCAAATTTAATCAAATGGCCACTAAGGGACCAGTAAGGTCCCAGACCCCCCAACACTTTTTTTTTAATAATAATATACTAGCCTCTTGACACATGCTCACGCATGTGCCAATTGGTTTTCTTTTTCTTTTTTATTTTATTTTTAGAATTAATAAAAGATAACATGGTAGTTATGTTCCATCAAAGTAGGACCTATTATCTTATTTTGTTTTTAATTTTAATTTTTTTAATATTAAAAAATATAAATTTACTATATTATCCTCATTTAATTAATAATTTCAATTCTTAATGTTTGAATTAACAAAGGGCATTTTCTGGTATTTTGAATGTTTCACCATTCTCTGCCTTTTGCTTTATATATATAGATAGATAATACATATATATATATTAATATATTAATATATTTTACAACACCTTTAACAATTTCATTTTCATGTTTACCTCTTTTTTAATCTATAATTATTATATTATAATAATTTTTGTAACACAAATCCTTAAAATCTAAAACTCTTTCCTCCTCCTTTCTCTTACAACTATGTTCGTGACTTTTGTTTATTTTCTTATTCTTCATATTATATGTTATCAAGTTTTTTCAATATAATTAACTCACTTAATTAAGGTTCGTTAAACTTTCTCTACTTTTTTATATTGTTTTTTGGGTTTGTGAAACTTTGTATTGTGTTTCTCAACATATGGTTAGTTTGGGTTTGTGAGATTTTGGTTTCTTCTATTGAGTTTAATGGGTCTTCAAAAAAATTTATGTGTAAATTAGCAAAGGAAAAAAGTTGTAAATATTTTGACTTACGCATGATGTTTTTGTCCACTTAGTCATGTTGTGAGTTCAAATTTATACATATATATATATATATTGTGAGAGACCCCCTTACAAATGAAATCCTCTTCACTATTGTTGCCTAGCCTTTTCTTTTAGGTCTGTTGTATTTCATCAAACACTTTTCTCTTTATAAATTCTCTTAGAAGAAAATTAGAATTTTTCGGTGTGGCAGATTTATCATTCCATCTATACTATAACATGTATTATTTTAGTATCTTGTGTTATAACATGTACTTCATTTAGTAATACTAAAGACCTGTTTATAACATGTAATTCATTTAGCAAGATAAAAATTATAATTTTAAAACAAAAATAATAATAAAATCTCCCCAAACCCACCAATCGTCTCTCCCCTTAGTCATCCCCTATCTCTGTGTAGAGAGAGCATGGGTGCCTCTTTATTTTTATTCTTGTCATTCGCTAAGGGGGGTATTATATTGGGTTTGTCTCAAGATTGTTTCCTATGTAAATTGAACCTAGGTGCATAGGCACCCCTTTATTTAAACTAGGTATAAAGGACACAGTAAAGGGAGTCATCCCAATAGCAATATGACATACATGTGTAAAAATTTACCCACTGACTTGAGCCAGCCAAAAAGCTAAAACGATATGGAGAGAATCACTCTCGAAAATAATTTTATATAATCTCTTTCTACAGTCATAATTTCCCTGAATCTAGTCCAATGACATAAAAGACAAAACTGTTGTACGAAAGCACTCCAAGACCTTGTCGTTAATGGACTATGCGATGACACACGCATAACCCCTTCAAGAATAAAGCATACACACTACGAACATAGTAAGCAAACACACAAGAACACAAAGATTTATAGAGGTTCAGCCTCGTGCCTACGTCATCTTGGTGATCCACCTGAGAAATTCACTAGTGTGTAAGAATAACTTTGGTTACAATCTTGAACCCCCTTAGCTTTCACAAGAACTCTAGCTCTCTTTTCTCTCACCCTCACTCAAACCTTCAAATGCCCTTGTAAACACCTTAGAATTCCCTCTTCAATTCCCTTGTTTCTCTCTCTTCTAAATTCCCCAACCTCTCTTTAGCTCGGCTAGTTTAACCTAGCCCCAAAAGTCCTATTGTTGACCCCTAGAACATCTTGAACCTCTTGGAAATCATTCTAGTAATTCCCAAGAGCTCTACCATGGCAAGAAACCTCAATGCACCTTAGATGGGTGAGGAGGTGCTCCACCCAAGCTAAACTTGGGCAACCCGGACCTCTTGTGTAGAAGAAAGATCCCCCATGCTGAACTCCTTACTCATCGCCTTCTTAGAATCTTGAATTCTTGACATGCCTTGATACGCAAACTGCATGCCAACCCCCACACAATCACTAACTTTGCTCTTGGACTTATGAACTAATTCCTTCATTTTCATCAAAGCACCCATCCAACCTTCCGCTTCATGCTCCCAAATGCACTCTGAAACGTAGTTGAATCTATATTGTCCTTCCATCCAAACCTTTGGGACAGTTTGATGGATTCTTTTAGCTCGGACCTTGCTTGTGATGAAGGCTCTACCTCAAGTAGAACCCCTTTGTGAGTTTGTTATTGATGCCCATCTTTTACAACCCTTATGTCAAGCTCCACCCATCTTGGAGTTCCTTCCATGACCACCTTGGTAAGAAGTGCCTTTTTTATTGCCATCAACCCAACAATGTTTTCCCATCATCACTTGTCTTGACTTCCCTCTTATGGACCTTGTCCTCCGACTCCGTCATTTCAACATCTTTGAAATCAAGCACCCTTGATGATAAATTATTTATAAATCAACCTTGACTAACATCCCTTGTCTTGAGCGAACTTGTAGCCTCATTTCGTTGCACCGGCTTATTGATAATGAGATCCTTTGCCCGCTTTTCCTTGGTACAAACCACACCCGACTCCATCTTGTAGTCTTCCTTGGTAGAATTCTCTCCTCCACCTATAATTGTACCCCCAAAAGCTGATAAACATTATTAGGCTGAATCTTCCCCCTTATAATCATCACCAAACTTTATGTGACTAAAAGTTTCTCTTCTTTGGGCTTGTACGAATACCTTCCTCTATCTAGAGCGCCAAGAGAAATAAGATTCTTTCTTAGTGCTGATACATGCCTTACCTTACTAATGCTCCTAACAATACTATCGTGCATTTTGATCTTCATTGTTCTCATGCCCAAAACATCACAACTTATTTTTCCTCCTAACAAAATCTTGCTACCCTTCATTTCCTCATATGTGTCAAACTTCATCTTATTTGAACACACATGAAAATGAGCTTTCGAAATCTAAAATTCAAACTGAAGTAGACCTTTTCCTCGAAGAGTTTGTGACGACGTCCACATTATGCTCCTCATCCGTAACCATCAAAAGTTCGTCATCGCTGTCACCAGTTGACAAGTTTGCTGCACCTCAACCTTCGGTATCCTTCATCTTATTCCGCTTTTCCTTCCATATCAGACAATTCCACTTCCAATGCTCCTTAGACCTACACTTGAAGCAATCTTCATTATACTCAAATCTAGAATTCCTACCATTGCTTGTCTTGCCCTCGTGCTTGCTTGAATGGTCCCACCCTCCAATCCTCACCCCAAGACCTTCACTTTGAGAGCCTCCTTTGGAACATTGAACCATCCGGTGGTACTTCAAGTCTTGCACCACCTCTTCAAACTTCAAAGTTCCCTGGCCGAATATAAGCGTCATTCGAAAGTGCTTATAAGACGAAGGCAAGGATGTCAATAACAACACGACCTTATCTTCTAACTTATAAACCTCATAAATCCATTGAAAGTTTGCAATACACATGTTAAAGGTACTCAGATGCTTCATCATGTTTCTGTCATCCTTCACACGAAGAGTAAGAACCTCATCCTTCAAGAAATGCTTGTTAGACAATGATTTCGACGTAAACATCTCTCTTAACTTTTCCCATGTTTGCTTCGTGATTTCCTCTATCACATTACACAACACGTCATCCATGAGATGTTATTTGATGAACCTCTTAGCAAGCTAAACTAGGTCTTCCCACTACGCATCAGTCAAGGTTTTCGGCTCTTTTCCTTGCCTGCTAAGACAACACTGAGAACATGCTCATTAAGGATGTACTTCATTCTCATTTGCCAAAGTGTAAAGTTCTCCTTGCCGGTGAAGTGTTTCAACTCGACCTTTACACTGGCCACCGGTTGTGGTGTCTTATTGTCGTATGCCATCGTCAACATACCGTCACCCTTAAAACTGTAAGAGCTCTTGGGCATAAATCAATACTCACCGCAACTGCGACTCTCATACCACTTGTTGTGTGAAAACATTCCAAGACCTTATCGTTGATGAATTATGCGACGTCACACTCACAAACCCCTTTGAGAATAAAACACACACACCACGAAGTGAGTAAGAAAACGCACAAGAACAAAAAGATTTATAGAGGTTAGGCCTCGTGCCTACATCATCTTGGTGATCTGCCTTAGAAATTCACTAGTATGTAAGAACAACTTTGGTTACAATCTTGAACCCTCTTAGCTCTCACAAGAACCCTAACTATCTTTTCTCTCACCCTTGCTCAAACCATTTAATGCCCTTGTAAACACCCTACAATTCCCTCTTCAATTTTCTTGTGTCTCTCTCTCTTCTAAATTCCCCTACCACTCTTTTGGTCAGCTAATTTAAATCAACCCTAAAAGTCCTATTTATATCTCATAAGACTTGGGTTACAAGTTTACTAGGAATAGAAAACTAAAACCCTATTAAATTAGGCTATAAAATTCCAAAATAATAGGATGTAACATCCTGACCCAAAATAAGACTATTCATTAATTAATTTAATTTAATTTAATATGAATTTACAATTTTGCTTTCAAAGTAGGGGTATTTTGGTCACTTTTTAATCTAGAAGAATTTTGGGGTAGCTAGTGGTATTATTATGTAGATCGTACCGAGATGAGTTTGTAGATGCGTAGTAGGCTCGAATCAGATTTGTAACGAAAAAGTTACGATCAAAATACCTTTAGTGGCATAATCGTAATTATTTCAAAAAGGGTTTAATTAAATTCAGAAAAAACCCTCATTTCTCTCTCTCTCTCTCTCTTTTCTCTCCCGTGTGATACCCTCCCCTGCGTACACACAACGGCAACGGTTTTACTGTCGCCACCGCTTCCTCCAGCCATCGCTTGGGGTGGCACCAACCCCAAAAGCACCGCCAGCTCCTCCTCCTTCCATTCCCGAAGCCGACAGCCACCACGATCGCTGGAAATTGCATAAACAAAGCCGATTTTTACCCAAATTTTTCGGAGCTCGTTCTGGCGATTCCGGCTACCAAATCTTGCGATCTAGGTATGTTTTCTCACCCTTTTAATGTGTTCTAGCTGTTAGTTGTGTTGTTTAGGATCAATTTCTGCATTTTGGTGGTTAAATAAGCTATGGAAGTTTGGCCGATTTCGGCCACTTCTGTTGACTTTTTAGGGTAGGTCCAAACAAAAATTGCTCCACTCTATGTGCTGATCGTGTAGGTATAAGTCTTGACCGGCGGTTTAGAGATTTTCCAATCTCAAGAATCGCTTTGGACAGCCACACGCTGCCGGCTTGTGTAGCGGCGTGTGGGCCACTTTTTGACCAGTCCTTGAGTCCTAAAATAATTCTCATATCATCCCGACCACGTCGGTATGCTCGGATATAAATCTAGTTATCATTTAATCATCGATCGGATATCACATATTAGGCATTATCTAGATTTGATATGCTCAAACCGTTGGATCGACTCCATTTCAATATATGTTGATCTAGGCATCTCTAGGATCGTGTAGGAATTCGCAGATTGTGAATCAAAGCCCCGAATGTTCCAATTCAATAACTTAAAATTTGCGTCTTACGATAACCATCCGATTGTGCGATCATGAGCGATCCAACCGTCCGATCCGGACCAAACTTACAGAACGTGTATCCTGAACCTTGTGGAATCCGTAGGAACTTTCAGATCAGAAATCGGAGATCGTGGACCCCGTGGGCCCGATTGACCAAGTTTGGGTAGTTAGACCACTCGGTTGACCGTGAGTCTTCCGAGGTAGTTTTATCCTTTGAGAAGTACTAGAACGACCATGCAAGCGAGTCTTGACCGTTATTGGAGTTGTCCTAATTATGTTGGGATTAGGAGTTTGTTTTATAGTATCTTATAGAAATTCTTGGATTTTGTTATTGACAACTGAAGTTATGGAATGGGTGAGTTTGGAATATCGGATTGGTGGGTTGTGAAAGTGAGTCTTGGGCTCGGCTATGATTATTCGTAATTAAGTGGATTTTGTTTTAAAACGTGCATTATTTTCAATAATTAAATGAATATGCATGAAATATAGTTTGAATGAAAATTTGAGAAATTGAAATATATTTGTATTAGTATTATTTAATTGTGAATTGGTTTATCTCGAGATTTGAGAGCTTGATTTGCTTTGGTGATGAGTTTATGTTGAGTTATTCAAATTATTTGTGATGAGGTTTGGATGAATTATGGTGAATTAAGTTAATAAATAATGTTGATTATTTTGGAAATTATATAGTTACACTATGTTAAGTACCATCCCTCAGATACTGGATTTCCCATACGTGGCGTTAGAAATTTCGGCATGTGGGAAAATATATGATTATTGGATCTCACATGTGGCATTGGTATATTCCGGCATGTGAGACATTATGATTTGTTATGGATTATCACACGTGGCGTTGGAATGATCCGAGGTGTGATGAAGTTGTCTGCGCGCATAGAACATGGTTTGGGTTGTACCCACACGTGGCGTTGGATGATTCCGGCGTGTGGGCATATATGGTTTAGTTGGGCCACACGTGACGTTGGATATTCCGGCGTATGTGCTCATTGGGATGATGGTTACCTTACCACACATGGCGTTGGATTATCTGGTGTTTGGTAAAAGATCCGTACACTTGGATTATCGTACTTTACTACGTGTGGCGTTGGACTCTCCGGTGTATAGTAAAGTAACAAAGAGAGGAAAAATGGATTATTTTACTATGTCGAGGATAGATTAATGTTTAAAAAGAATTATGTTTGGTGTGTTGTGATTTAAAGTAAAAGGGAAAGATAATTCAAGAAATAACTTATTTGTACTATTGAAAATGGTTGTATATCATCTGGTTCGTGATTATGGATGTAAGAACTATGTGTGGCTTGATCCCTCAGTAAGGGTACGTAAGTAGCCTGGGGTCCCACCCGGGTGCAGCCGCGAACTAAAGTTATTTTGGTCTTTGGATGAATTTGGTTTCGACTTTGTCGATGGTCATTAAACTCGTTTGAAAACGAGGCTTGATTGATTGATTTTTCGTTTTCCCATTTGGCTAAGTGAGTGTTGTTGAAATGTGGTTGTGGTCAAGATAGTTTTGGAACCTATTTTGGATCGTTGTACGATTTAGACCGAGTCCTTAATCTACTTGCGATTGTGGTTGGTTGTCAAATATCACATGATGGAAATCGAGAAGTTATATTAAGTGGATTACAGTTAGCATGCATAATTAGTTTGAATTCACTAATTGCATTGTTTAATTTCATTATTTGATTTAAGAGCATTGATGGTGGTTCGGCTTCGAATAATTTGAAGGCCGGAGCCCTATATGTAAATTGTATGATTTATCTGATGCATGCTGCCAGTTGTGAATAAACTGTGTCTGTTTAAAATGTTGGAAAATTTGGTAAAGTCTAATTTACAGGGGAGACTCTGACGAAATTTCGGCAGAAAGTCTCGTGCCCCTTTCCTTAATAAATAAATAAATAAAATAAAATAAAATAAAATAAATAAGAAAGGGGCTCTAGTATTAGTAAGTGGGCTCGGCACCGGGGTGATGTCGGAATTTTTTCACAGAATTTCGTCTTGAGTTCCGAAGAATTCAGGGCGGATCCTATCATAGGAAACCACTTTAAAACACATCAAAACGCCAAAACTACACGCAACACTACTCACGCATTTATGGTTAGCCAAAACACAATAAAAAATAGCCTACTAGATTCAGGGACTAGTTCCCTCGAATTTAGTCGAATCTAGGTTAATAAGACTGTTTCAAGCGCATCTTTTATGTTGATGAAGGTTTTAATGGCACTTTAAAAAACATTAAAAATTCTCTCCCAAGCCCTTTATGCATGCATGCCTATTTCTATTGCAACCAGCCTATTCAATACCCCATTAAAAAAGACAATAATTGTAATGACCCAAACCTAAAATTCATATTTAATTAGTAATTTATTATGCGGAAAGACAATTTTGCCCTTGGAATAAATTATGAACAAAAAGTTGACTTTTTGACCGAAAAGGAATTTGATAATTCCACATACACCGTTGCGTAGAGCACGACGACACGAGTTCATAGACACGAAGTGAGCTCGAATCGGAGCTTTAACGAAGAAAATACGAGTAAAATATCACGAGGGGCAAAATGCTAATTAGGAAAATCAGATTTTTTATAAAAACCTCAGCTTTCTCTCTCTCTCTTTCTCTCTCCCCGCGAGTCCTCCTCCTTCTCTGGTTTTTCTTCCGTCCGACGCCCTCCAGATTTCAGAACCACCACTACCGGCCACCACAAGCCCCAACACCGGTACCAACCTGACCGGCCAGACCCTGCCGTCAGGTCGCAGCTCACTCCCGCCGCAAGCCGCTCGCCAGTCGCCAAAAACGGCAGAAATTCCGCCGGTTTTGTCAAAACTTCAACCAGTTCGTTCTCCTTCAATTCTCCTCCAAATTTGTCGATTAAGGTATGGATTTCTACCTATTTTCCATGCTCTAGCTGATGGTTGGGTAGGTTTGCATTGATTTTCACCGTAGCTAGCTCAGTTTTCAAATTGGTATTCGGCCGACTTTCGGCCTCTGTGTTCGGCCACTTCCGGTCAGTTTTTGGGGTTGGCCCAAGAACAAAAGTGGTTCCAAATATGGTGTTATACCTAGGATAGGAGTTTGGAGCCTTGGTTTTGCGATTTTTCGGCGATGCGTTATCGCTTTGGACACCCATCGCTGCCCGCGCGTGCGGCGGCGCGTGGGCGAGGGTGGTGCCGTGACACTGTATTCTGATGCGATCCTTAGGTCGTCACGAGCGCATAGAAATTCGCATATCTCAATTTGGATATCGTTTGAGCCTCGAACGGATTTTCCATATTGTGCGATTATCGGGTTCAATACTGTTGAGCCGTTGGATCGTAATCAATTTTAGATATGTTACTCTCGCTAATTTCAGACACGTGTAGGATTCGACGGATCGTGAATCGGAGTCCCGAATACTCTGAAAACGCGAACCCTAGGGCTAGAGTTTAGAAATTATGCGATTACAGGATTGTGATCGATCCGACCGTCCGATTTACACCAATACCCTCGGGACAGGTGTCCTAAATATATTGGACCTTCTAGCGACATCCGGATCATATTGCGAGGTCATGGACCCGTTAGGTTCCGGATTGACTTTTTGGACTTTAGCGCTATTTGAGTCCCAAGATACCGCTAAACAACCCCACATGGAAGGAAAGCTTTTATGGGCATAGGGATCACTTTAAATCGATGCACGTACTTTTAAGAGCCGGGGGTAGGGTTTTTACTTTGATACTATATTGTATTAATAGAATATTCTGGTCATTGAATCAGGCACCCGGGCACCAGTTGAACCGCAGGAGGGACCTTCAAGAGGTCCAGCGAGCTCAGACTATCTGTGAGTGGACTCTTTGTTTTAATAAATGAATTTAAGCAGTTCAGTTTCAGTATCAGCTGTTTTATTCTGTTAAATATTTTATGTTGCATGCTGCCGAGTGAAATTTCCTTTAAAGAATATAGGAAAAGATATTCTCGTTAATTATTAGATAAATGGCAGCAGAATTTTAAAGGTTACAGAAAGTTAAATATTCAACATATTTCCTTCAGAAACTTTATATTTTCTTAAATCACCTTGTACCCAGATATTAAATGTTGCCTTCGGATTATATATGTTGCCTTCGGATTATATTTGTTGCCTTCGGTTTAGTCAGCATGCTTGGCAGTTGCCCCACGAGTTCCTTGGTACTCAAACTCATGTGGAGCGAGTAATGCGGATAAAGGTGGACTACGGTTCCCTAAATCCTGCGAGTTGCAGCTCAAACTGACCTCGTGTCACTGAGACCTGTGATTATGTGTCACCCATGGTGATGCAAGGAATTGACGGATATAAGGATTTGACGGAAATAGGGGTACACCTAAGTGATAGTTTTCAACTGTTTTCAAATGTATAGTTATATACATGCATTGATTTCATAAGTAAAGAAAATAAGCTATAACTGTTTTTACAGTGGGGTTAGTATGTTCATATGGTATTTTCTAAACTTTGTTTTTGGGTCCACTCACCATTTTTGTTGTTTTGCGCCCCCGGGCAATAGACGTGCACAGGAATCCACCACCGGACCACTTTCTATCTTCCGCGCCTTTCTTCTGATGTAGGATTTGTATTTTGTACAAAGATTCACTCCTTTGTAATTTCTTAGTAGTCGCTCTGATGTTTTGCCCTAGATTGACACTTGAACTGTTGGAATGTATATATACGTATGCTGGCAATTGGTTGTATATATATATATACTTGTTTGGCAGGTAAAAATATTTTGGTATTGAGCCAGTTACAAGGGAAACTCTGCCGGTTTTTCGGTAGAAGTCAACCTTGTTATTTTTATCGTGTTTTGTATAGAAGGGCAAATAGGTCATTTGTGCCCGACATTCGCCAGGTGTCGGACACGCACAGGGTCTGGTTCGGATTCCAAAGCGAAATTTGGATCGGGTCCTGTCAATAATTGTCTATAATTCTGGGCCTCATGAAAATTAACTTGCTTAATTATTCTTATTTATTTTTACATGATTAAATATAAGTAATATAGTCTAAATTACGTGAGGAGGGGTCTCTCTCTCACGTACACACATACAATACCAAAGTGTCATAAGGATTCGAACATGAGACCACTGGTCTACAAGTTAAGATCCTTTTTCATTTGGTTAGACCCTTTTTCCACCAAGCTAGACCATTGGTTTACAATTCATGACCCTTTTACCAGATTGTCAATTATATATGTTGAATAATGAGTTCCACGTCGGAAACGTGATTAAATAAAATAAAATATATAATGAATGGTTCCACTACTAATATCACCGAGGCTTTTTGTGATAAAACCTCACACATACTGGGCTTTGTAGGTGGTTAAATTAAGGACAATATTGGTGTTGTTAGTAGTGGGCCGCTGGCCCGTCTCTCTGAAATTTAACATGGTATCAGAGCGGGTTGATTGACTGGGCCTAAATTGGGCCTTTACCCTTACCCAATATGTAGTGTTCACATCTTGGGCTTAAATGTTTACCCTTACCCAATACGTGGTGCTCACTTGTTGGGCTTGAATGTATGACTCCGATGTGGACTTGGTTCCATGTGTGGCCTTCTATGTGATGGTCCCAAGTGAGAGGGCGTGTTGAAGAATAAGTGTCACATCGGAAACTTGATTAAATAAAATACAATATATAATGAATGGTTCCACTACTAATATCATTGAGGCCTTTTGTGATAAAACCCCGCACTTATTAGGCTTTATAGGTGGTTAAGTTGGAGACAATATCGGTGTTGTTAGTAGTTGGCCAATGGCCCGTCTCTTTGAAATTTAACAATATAGAAATTAGAAATGCACAACAAATATTCTTCAATCAAAAGTAAGTTGGCGTTCAAACTTTTTGAAATTCGGAAGTCTTTTGATAATGTCAAAATTACCCTTTCTAGATTAAATAACTTTAAGAATGGACTTTGAGATTAAGGACCTCATGGTAATTTCACCAAATTAATTTTCTTTTTTATCCAACTTAAATACTTAATCACCCACCATTTATATAATATAACCTCTATCCTACTCTCTTCTCTTCTCTTGTCTCACTATCTCTACTATGAATACTAGGAAACTTGCTAGAATATTGAAAATGCTCTACAAAACGAGAAATTTAATCTTAAAAATATAAATATAACCCTATAAAAATATAAGCCAATAGGAATTATGAATTAGTAAGGTGTCTTTAAAAAATGAAAATCTTATATCAATAACGGCAGTTCAGATACACATTAGACGACATGAATTTCAATAGATTAGACTGTAAGAGTAACTAATTCACAATTAATCACTTTTTTAAAAAAAGAAAAGAAACTTTATATTGTATATAACAAGATTAAAAATCATCATTTAAATGGATTTAACACATACCCAACTAAACATTCTGACTAGGAGAATTCAAATTGAGTGGAGGTGGGTGAATTAGGGTTGGTGTTGGTTTGTTTAAATTATTAAATGTTATTAAATAGATATTTCCGTGTTTATCAAGCCAACTTGCAACTGAGTCATCTCAATCACGTTTTTATTTCTACCAACTAGGTTGAAAGAAACACATTTTGTTTGTATGTCCTCCTCAATTATCTCTCGCAAAGCACCCACTCTACTATGTCTCTTTATTCATTCATATCTGTTTTAAACCCTACCTTCTCTGTCTCCATTTTTCTTCCGTATTCCCTCTGTATATGGCGGGGAGGGCAAGTATACCTCAAATTGATGCTTCCCTCTGTATACGGCATCTTCGACGTTTCAATTGCCAAACGTATTTAATTCACCCCAATATCTTATATAAATCATTAAATATTTGTGCGGAGAAAGATAAAGCATTAAAAGTTATGTCACTCTAACATATTAGTAAGTATGAAATATCTTATCTTATTGTAGCATATCATGCAAACTGATCAGTTATTGTTTTAAGGTATAAAAACATGACTTGTATGATCTTTTCATATTTTTTGTGTTCTCGACACACACTTTGCTGTGATTTTTTCATAAATAGTTTTCCATTTTCATTGTTTGATGTATGGTGGCCTTGGGATTGTTATGACGCGTTTGGCCCATGTATATAGGCAGAGATGGTGATTGATGATAGTAGGCGATGCTTAATTATTCTCACTTTGACGAAAACTTTAAAATGAAAAGAAAAAAGAAAAAGAACAAACTCAGGCCCAGCTCAAGATCTTATTTGGTCCCACTTCAGATCCCACTGGATGGATGACTGGAATTAATAAAGAGGAATTCTTTCAAGTACGTTCCACAATGCGAGTTGTGGAGATTTAGGTACAGCTGTGCAACAGATGATTTATGCCTCTAATGGAATAAATAATTATTTCTCTACTTATTTCTATTAGAGATATAATACAATACGTTGTCAGTTGATGTGGTACAAATCACAGTTCGTGTATTTTCAATATTTAGTTGAATTTGATATTCTTCGTCTTTTATTTGTTTTTATTTTTAGGTATTGAGACCGAATGAAACCCATGATTGATCTAAAAGGAAATGAAGGAATACATATGTATACATGAGGAATAAAAGAACTTGAACTTTTACCAAAAAGGAAATAAAAAACAAGATTCAGAACAGAATGCATGTTTAAAGGGACCAATAATATTGCAATACTAAATTTCGTAAGAGAACCCGAGGGCCCAAGGCCAAGCCCACAAATGTTGCTATGATTTTATCCATGCGTCCATTTCTTTGATTCTTAAGAAAGCATTCTATGTGGTGAGTACGTTTCAATGGAATAATAGTGAAAGAACCTAACTGCAAACTCGATCGGCGTGTGCAATGTTTGCCTACAAATCCTGGCAAGTCATCCTCAGCTCATATTTCGGTTTATTACAGCACATGTTTAATGGAATAATAATAAAAGAACTGCAAACATGTCGTTTGCAATATTTGCATATAAATTGGATAGCAAGGCTGCATAAAATTAATGAAATGGAGTGGTAGATCATTATAATTCCATTAATTTGTCTAATAGTCTTGCATGAAGAGATGGAGAGTGGATATGAACTGAGGAGGACTTGCCATAATTTCTTCAAGGCGTATGTTCTTATGGGAGGTTGTCCTCGGTTCATGTTTGCTCTCTTTTCTCTCATGTGAGATTCTCAAGGACCAAACTCAAAGACCATGCGAAGGCAGATGATGAATTGAACATGAGTTTTGATGAGATGGAGAGATAAAGAAGAAAGGAAAGGTACCTCAAGAAATTATTTTCAGTCAACATATACATTAATTAACATTTCTTTGCTAACATTTTAGTGAGTTGCATAGGTGTAATGTATTTAAAATACTTAATGTAATATTTTGAATTTGACACAGTCAATCATCTAAAATCAATGTATTACTTTTGATACACTAATGGGGTGTTAGTTGGATTGGCTCAGATTTTTGGTGTGTTCCTAAGGAACAATTTTTTGGTATTCCGGGTACACCACGTGGCTAGTGTACCATCCAATAGATATAGGACATGTGGAATATTTCCAATACAGCCAGTCACAGGTCATAAAAAGCAACGCGGTAAGTTGGAGAATAATTCCATATGTCCTATGTCTATTGGATAGTACACCAGCCACGTGGTGTACTCGGAACCAACCTTGTAATTAGTCCCACCAGAACAAGTAAAAGTGCTGGTTGGATCATCTTTAGGGTAAGCATCCCTACACCGATCCTTAAAAAACTTAGACCAATTTGTATTCGCACATTTCCCAGAAGTGCAACAGTCAGTTCCCTAGTGAACCCATTAGACGTGGAACTAAATTCCATATCTACAAGTGAAAGTCCATGTTGCCAAATTGGTTTAGGGCATACTCGGCTAGGGTGTTTGGGGATGAACCATAGGCTTTGCCCTGGAGGAGTCCTCCGCAATCACCGATTTGGCACCAGCCGTGCAGTCGTGACATGAGTTGTCGAATACGCACAGTAGGTTTGGGGCCAAATTATTTGGTGGTTCCAGGACTCACGTTTAGCGTCCATCAAACCTTTACTCCAAATTCGGTGGAGTAGTAGAGAGGATGAGGGAGGAGGAGGAGCGTAGATGAAAAGACTCATTTTGGCGGTTGGCTTATTTATAGTGTTTGAGCTTGTGTAGGGTTTGCCGTTTTGGGTTGGGGTCGTTTCTTGTGGAGGTGTGATTACGTGGTTGACATTCGGTACACAAAACTAATAAAGAGGTGATATTTTCATATAAGCACAAATCTTTACACGTTTTTAAGATCAGTTTGGCTTGATCTGATCGATGAAGCCTTTACTCATGTTAACTACTTTTTATGTAAGATTCAGTTAGTAAATTTTCACCCTTTCAAATATAAGCCTCTAAATGGAGAGGGTGATATAGATGAATTACAATAGGTAGGTTTGTGTTTTAAATAGAGAAGTGCATATGTGTTGGTTTTTGAGTCGTGTTGCTCTGATATCATTGTTGGTTCGTAAGTGAAGGGATTTAGGAAGTACAGGACAATAGTTTCATGAGTTTGAATCATATCTGCGACGAAGGATCCTAGCTACAAATCATATTGAAAGAAGGACCATTGATTCTTTCTTTATGACTTTTGGTGAGACTTGAGAAGACATACGCATTTGCGCTTATATATTTGATGATCAAGACACTACCAGGGCATCGTAGAACCAAGGGAGGTTCATGCAGCCCGTGTATCTGAGTTGATGACACCTCCCCTGCAAGAGGTTACATAGCTTTGTATAGACTAATTGGCCTTAGCTCCATCTTAGATTGGTAACATATGCATGTTTGCCGAGACATCACCAAGTCCACCGACAAGTTTGTGGCTTTGTCTAGAGAATTCCACAATATTCAATCATAGTGCACCACAAACTGAATTCAACCTACTAGCAAGTTTATAAGCTTGATGGGTTGCAAACAACAAATTGAATTCAACAAATATCTAGTCATATTTTGTGCGTACGTTCTCAACACAAACACTTTACTAGGTGTGTGTGTGTGTGTGTTTTTTCTTCCTAATAGATGGAGTTCCACTTTCAATGTGTGATGGTGGGCTTGGTTTTGGACGTGGGGTTGGGTTGGAAAAGAAAAAATAAAACAAAGAAAATGTGAAATTTTACATATATGATAAATTACGTGTTTGACATTTGGTAGAAAAATTTGAGAGAGATATGATGTTCATATATGTGGCTTTTTACACGTTTATAAGATGAGTTTTGGCTTGACGAGATCGATGAAGGAACATCAAGATTGTATTGGGCCGAAATGGAGTCCACCTAAAAGCCCATATCCAATTAACGAATTCAAACGTTTCCTACCCTCCAAAACGCGATGAAACAACCGCCGTCGGTTGATCAAACTTCCAACGCAATCTACTTCTTGAAAACGCTTCAAATACAACACCAAAGCTTCCCTTCTTGGCCATCAGCTTCCAGCGTAAGCTACTTCTCCAAAACGCTTAAATAAATACAACCACAAATCCTCTCTCTCTCTTTCACTCAGTCATTTCTGACTTTTCTCTCTCAGAAAGAGAGCTCACCACTGAGAAAACAAACAAAAACCGCTTTCGCTTCCACTCGCTCAAAATTAGAAGCTCCCAACTTTCCCGCCAAAAGTCCTGCCCTTCGCATTTCACACTGCCTTTGCTTAAAACCAGCTCGGTATTCTTTCTGCTTTCTGTAGTTTTGGCTGTTAGATTCTCACACACTCAGAAACCCTCGAAGCTTTCTTTTTCAAGGTTCGGATTTTAATTTTGTGGTTTTAAGTTTCTTGCATTTCCTTATTTTTTGTGTTTGTTTTGGTTCAATTATGTGATTCATTGTGCAATTGGTGATGGTTCATTTTGCAATTCGTTGAAATTTCTGCTGCTCTGTTTGGTTGGTGAGAAAATGTGGGAAAATATGACAAAATTTTGTCGCTTTTTCATTATACTCACTCAAATTACTGGCTTTGATGCAATTGTGAGATCAATTGGCGCTTTTAGTTTTCCTTCAATTAGTTTGTTTTCTCAGGAACCAAACAGAATGTTGAATTTTCTAGTACGATCAAAACTTTAACTTTAACTGATTTAGGGCTTGTTTTCTGCTTGTAATATGTTCAAGGTTGAGGAAAACTGATTTTTCTAAGAGATCATGGCGAAAGTGAAAAAGGAGCAGCTGCAGGAGGTGGTTGTGGATCCATACGAGAAAATTGGTTTCCTTTTGCAAGCATTATATGAAACTGAAGGCTGTTTTAACTCGCCTGCGTCCAAGCCAAGCTCTGCTACTCGGTATGTTGCTTCAATTAACTTTTTACATGGAAGGGGCATATTTATGATGGCATCTGATTCTTCAATTAGCCTTTTTCCTCATATTACAATTTACTTGGTTATGCCTTATTGCCATTTGAGTTAATTTTTTCTTTGGTCATGAGTTTTCTGGTTTTGGGTAAATGCTTAATTTGATACTTTACTGTGATGAATGGTCTGCTTTGCTGTTCTAGGAGAGCCACTGGTCCGATGAGACGGTCAGCGAAATGCTGGACAGAGGAAGAGGTCAGTAGTGAAAATTCCTTAGTTTGGTAGTTCTGTAATGCCAGTTTAGCATGTAAGTTTTAGATACATTGTTAATGAAGAAGGAAATACAGAAGTTCTTATATTTATAATGTTGGTTTAGTCTACGTGGAGACTTTATTTTAGTCTCCTTAGCTTCTCAGAAATTAATCACTTTATTAATCAATTGACTTCTTGTTATGGCAGGACAATCTTCTAGGAGAGCTGGTCAGAAAGTTTAACAGGAGTAATTGGAAGGAAATAGGTGGGCATGCCACTGTCTTTCAGTTGGTTTTCAAAAGTGTGCTTCTAGTTTTTTGAAAGTTTCCTGATGCAAAGTTTGTGATTTGATTGCTTCCTTATGTCCTGCAGCTGCGTGTCTCCCTGGGCGCACAGATGTTCAGTGCCTGCAGCGCTGGCAAAAGGTTCTAAATCCTGAAATTGTGAAGGGACCCTGGACAAAGGAGGTGCAAACATAACACTCTTGCATGCTTTTATAACAATGGGGAAATCATGCTTTTACTTTATGCTAAACTGATATGTGATCAATGAGAAAACAAACTAAGAAGCACGGACAAACAAGTTGACTGAACAAACTAATTGAAGGAAAACTGATATTTGTTCCTTTATCTGGATTTCAGGAAGACAACTGCATAATCAAACAAGTTGAGAGTCATGGTGCTAAAAGATGGTCTGTTATTGCAAAGTTCTTACCAGGTCGAATGGGCAAGCAATGCCGAGAAAGGTAGGCAGCAACGATTTCTAGTCAGTGCATCAAACTTTTGGCATCAAGTACCATTCAATCAACATATGTTCTGCAAATCTATGGTTCACATCCATTGTGTTTTGTAATAGTTAGCTATGCAGGTTATATACTAGACAATAATGAAGTTAATAATTACTTTCAGGTGGTACAATCACTTATGCCCGGCTATAAATAGAAATGCATGGACAGAAGAAGAGGAGTGGGTTCTTACTTACTACCACCAACTCTTTGGTAACAAGTGGGCAGAAATAGCCAGGTTTCTACCTGGAAGGTATACAATAACTGAAAGCAGATGGGATGAAAGTATGATTTTGTGTTTATTTGTATATGATGAATTCATTAATTGAAGACTGACCAACATGTTTTGGGAACTTGAACATATATGTACATGGGTTTTTTTCCTGTGATTGTATGTGGTGCAAATGAGGTAAAAATCTGGATTATGTATCACTTGTATAGGGATTAATTTATTAAATTGGTCAAATTTTGGATTTTAGACATGCACTATTTGTGTACTATTTGCTGGTGAAGATACAGTTTACTATGAACATAGATATATCATTAATGATTGTGTAATTTATGTTTATTAACACAATTCAAATGGGGAGATTGGCTCCTTCTGTTGAATGCACTCACTCATCTCATCTGTATTGAAATTGGCAGGACTGACAATGCAATTAAAAATCACTGGAACTGCACACTGAAGAGAAAATTAGATTCATACTCACCTAATGGTTGTGATGTGGATATGCATCCTGATGTCTGGAACGGTGAATTAAGATCGGGCCTTGTCGAGATTAACCCAGCCGGACAGATTTCTGATAGACTGGCCTCACTCAATCAGAGAACAGGGTTGGAGATTAGTGATAGCGCTTGCTCTACAGAGTTGACTCTTGGATGTTCTTATAGACATGAACTTTGTTCAGAATGGAAACCTGTCAAAGTGCAGAAATGCAGATCATCAGATAGAGGAGCAAGTAGTTTGACAAATCTAATCACAAGTGGATCTTCCAAACACAGCCCTCTATCAGCCTCTTCATCGGTTTTCGTGGGTGCATCTGCTTCTACCCGGTCCTCCCCCCTTGAGAGTCCATCCTGCTACTCTACACCCCAAAGCCGTCCGCAGAATGTTAATGTGAATCTCAGCAGTGGCAGCAGTCCCGGGTCGAGACTGAAGAACTTGGCATTGAGTTTCAAAAATACTCCTTCCATCATAAGAAAGAGAAGTTCCAGAAGACCTGATGCTTCTTCAGCTGCCGTTAAATCTCTAGGAAGGTGCCTGGAACGTGAATTCGACGCCGAAAATGATTCAGGTGTTACTAAATGTGGCCAACTTTTCTCTGCACATGCTACTTCATCAGACGTTAACGTTGGTGTATAGGTTAACCTTGACACTTTTAGAAGAAGCCAAATTTCCACGGTTCAAATTTTTGCCCAAAATGGATGTGCTTTAGTGTGTGCTTCTTCACATTAAAGGAGTTAATTTCTTTCATTTCAGTTGTTCAAACTCTCCGCTGTTCTAAGTAAGTAGATGTAGTTTAGGTCACTTAAGATGGTGTGCTCGTCCTTTGCACCCGATTGCTATTCCACTCTCTATACATTAGACTAGTTTGAAACATTACTTTGTCAAATAAAAAATGTTCCTAAATCTAAAAGTCCTCTATCTCCTCATTCCCCAAAAAGGAAAAGCCAAAATTCCCATATTTATTTATTAATTATCATTATATTCCAAAAAGATGTATAGGATACGATATTCGGCACGCCAACCAAACCATGTCAAATTCGTTCGTTACAAACTTTACAAAAAACAATATCGCTTTCAAAAGAAAAAAATAAAAGAAAAAGCAATTTAAGGAAAACAAAAATATCCAAATTCGCTGGAAAAACAGAAATTGGATGGACCACGTCAGAGTCTAATCACACCCATTTCAAATCCGCAAACCTCGACCTCGCAAACTACCAATACCACTGGCACTGGAGAGTACGAAACGCGCTTTACTCGCGCGACTGCAACCGTCACAGCTCCGCCATAACAGAAAAGGAAAGATCTATTAAAAACGCGCCAAGCAAAACAAACTGTACTGATTCCATATATTCTCTCTACTCACCTCAACTGAACTTCTCACCCTTTTCAATTTTTTTCTCTGTTTTTTCTTCTTTTTTTTTTTTTTTTGGGTGTTTATCATCAATCACGTAATTCAATTATTCATTCTTATCCAATTCCCCAATCAACTGAATTTTCCCCCTTTTTCTTTTATATATATATAGTATAATAATCTCATAAATTCCAATTCAAATTCACATTTCTTCTTCACTTTCTTGCTTATCCGAAATTCCCGAACGACCCTCCTTGATTCGCTCTCTCTCTCTCTCTCTCTCTCTCTCTCTCTGTGAGTTCGTTTGTGGTGAGTGTGTGAGGAGGAGGAGGCAAGAAGCATGGGGTCAATGGAGCAGACGATTCTGGTGACCGGCGGGGCGGGGTTTATTGGGAGCCACACGGTGGTTCAGCTTCTCGAAGCAGGGTTTAGGGTTTCCATCCTTGATAATCTTGACAATTCCGTCATTGAAGCTGTTGATCGCGTTCGGGACTTGGTCGGCCCTAAGCTCTCTCAGAAGCTCCACTTTCATTTGGTATATCGCTATCCTCACTTTCACTTGTTCATTGGCTATGGCCGCTTCTCTTTTTCTTCTTTTTCTTGTCTTTTTGCTCTTTTTCTTGTTTAGTGAACTTGCTGCTTTGGCTTTACGCTGCTCTGTTTGGTTCCCTAGATAATTTTAAAATTGGAAAAGAAAATTTTGACTTCTTGATGCTCTGTTACTTATTTTGGGAATTAGAGTGAATGTGAAAGGGAATTTTGGATTCCTGATAACTGTGCTTCGTTTCTTGAAATTAAGTTGAACATAGTCTTGCTCGGCTCAGTTGGTTTAGAATCGTCTCCAATTATTGCAATAAAATTCTTAGTTTCTTATAAGCCTAACACTGTGTTTTGTGTTTTCACTTTGGCCTCGTTCTCATTAATTCAATTACTTATGCTTTCTTTTTTTTTTTGGTTGCAGGGTGATCTCAGAAATAAGGACGATTTGGAGAGGCTGTTTTCTCAAACAAAGTGAGTAATTTTCTTAATTACATCATAGTATGTAATTATAACGTTCAAGTATTTGACTGTGCTGTTGGATTATAATGGGACAGATTTGATGCTGTGATCCACTTTGCTGGCCTGAAAGCTGTAGGAGAGAGTGTTGCTCACCCACGCCGTTATTATGATAATAATTTGGTTGGCACTATTAATCTCTATGAGATCATGACAAAATACAATTGTAAAAAGGTTTGATCTCTCAACTTCTTCTTCTTTTTTCTTCTTTTTTCTGAGTTCTGCAGTTGGACCTCAAATTAGGTTCAGAGATTACTATTTTGTTTTCCATATGTTGGCAACCGTGTGGAATGGAAACCAATGGAACTTGGACCAATGTTTTAAATGTTCATTCTTTCCCCCATGTGCCTGTGCTGGCGATTGGTTTCTCTCACTGTCTCTTATGCCCCAGTAAAACTAAAGAGAAGGACAAAGTGGATTATAAACATACTGATGTTCTGAATTATTGGCTTCATTATTTAGAGAAAAAAAACTTATTTATTTTCGTCTTTTCTAAAGTACTTCTGAGGAATTGAGCATCTGAACATTGAGACATTGATTTTGTAAAATGTTCCCATGTTTCCACCTACTAACGTGATGAATATGATGTTGTGTGAGTGTAGATGGTTTTCTCATCATCTGCAACTGTTTACGGGCAACCTTCAAAAATTCCTTGTGTTGAGGATTTTGACCTTGTAGCTTTGAATCCATATGGCCGTACAAAGGTATACAACATATCTTCTTCCACAAAACATTGAATTAATGTTGAGTTAAAAATTAGATGGCTTTCTTTCCTTCTTCTCTAACATAGGATTTGCTCCATTTTACTAGCTTTTCCTTGAAGAAATTGCTCGAGATATACACATAGCAGACCCAGATTGGCAAATTATTCTACTGAGGTACTTCAACCCTGTCGGGGCTCATGAGAGTGGGCAAATTGGTGAAGATCCCAAAGGCATCCCAAACAACCTCATGCCTTACATACAGCAAGTAGCTGTTGGAAGATTGCCTGAGCTTAATGTTTATGGTCATGATTATCCCACCAAGGATGGTACTGCGGTATGTAAAATCCATCAAGATTGTTTTTCTTCAAGATGACTGGGTAGGATTGGCAAGAATTCACTTGTTCATTGACATCCAGCTACTGGTCCCGTGTTGAATTTATTTTGGCTTGGACTGCATATGGTTTTATATTATACTCATAGAATCATCCTTCAGCATGCTGCTAATACACGACTTTCTTGTTAGTCTTATGCAATCGATTAAATCCACATGTTTTCCTAATTACCAGTTTTATTATTCTCTTCATTATGCACAGATCAGAGACTACATTCATGTTATGGACTTGGCGGATGGTCATATTGCTGCTCTTCAGAAGCTTTTTACTACAGAGAATCTAGGTGATTGTTCTTATTATCTTGAGTGTCATGTTTCTGAATGACTCTATCATGTCAGAAATATTTGTGGTAATGTTCTTTGGCATTTGGGTGTTCTAAATAGAATTTCATGTCTTAGGATGTGTTGCCTACAACCTGGGAACCGGACAAGGTACGTCAGTGCTTCAAATGGTTGCTGGCTTCGAGAAGGCTTCTGGCAAGGTGATTGTGCGATTCCTTTAAATCACTATCTCTTTCTTTTTCTCAATCAATTTTTCATTATGGAACTTTGTCTTAATTGTGTATATCCCAGAAAATCCCCATCAAACTATGCCCAAGGAGGCCGGGAGATGCTACTGCTGTTTATGCTTCAACAGAGAAAGCTGAAAGGGAACTCGGGTGGAAGTAAGTAGATTTCATCTCTTCTTTTATGCAAATGCAAAACATTCTTTTTGATCCTTCAAGATGATGACTGGCGCCGCATAGTTTTTCTTCTTCGCTAATTTTATATCTTCGGTTTCAGGGCAAAATACGGAATAGACGATATGTGCAGGGACCAATGGAAGTGGGCGGTAAACAATCCACGAGGTTACCAGTCCAAGTATTGAATGGAATTGTACATTAGCGCACGGAAGTTTGTCTAAGTGACTTACCTCCCACTGCCTTGAGAAATAAAACTGTATTATTTGATGTCCTGCTAGATATGTTCATCTACTATAGTGTTTTTCCTTTATTTATCTTTTCCATTTAAAAGAAATGTAATTGGGCCACATCATGGGAATAAATTCCTTTTCTGGCAAGTATATATAAATATCGAAAAAGAATTATGCCATGCATGTTGTGTGGTAACAAATTGAAGCATAAACTTGCGTTTGCTTCTATAAATGTTTACTTGGGTCTTGGAATTAGGATGTCTGGAATTTTCTTAGAATAAATGTATCCAAACTGTCTGAGGAATTTGACCAGTTTCAGGATGTGATAATTTTCTTAGCACAGAGACGTGCGGGTTTGTAGTTTTAAGCAGCTAAGCAATGGGGGCAATGTTAAAAACGTTTTGATCTAGAGAGAGAGAGAGAGAGAGAGAGAGAGAGAGCTGGCTAAGGGCTACTAGAAGAACCCACGAATTAATAAAGTTTCAACAGGAAGTTTACCGGGCAACCTGCAATAATTTTCAATGAAAGAGGGAAAACATTTAAATAAATAAATAAATAAGATGAATATTTGTACAGAATAATTCCATATAAAAAAGAGACGATACCTCTAATATGTTGTGCATTTCAGTGGCAGCATCGGACTGGTCCTACTTAAATTAAGTGGAAGTTGGATGTGAAATGGGGGAAGATTTTCGAATGTCATACCGCGTCCACTCATTTCCACTCATGATTTTATATATGTAGCATTCACATATAACATAACATGTGAATTAGTAACACAATAATAACGATATAGGGGATTCTATTGAAGGCATTAGTTATGCTGCTCTCATGGGTCATGCTGAAGCCCTAAGAAATGCTTTAAATTGAAGTAATTTCTAGTCAAAATCTTTCTGCTGATCTTGGGAGATGAGGATCAGTTGAAGATAAGGCTGGTGATGTGGATCAAGATGGAGCTTCTAGAACTTATTGTTTTTTTTTCATTTTGATTATTTGTTTCAGCTCTTTTGTTGTTTTCTGTGTTGTTTAGTTACTATGAAACTCTTTGCAACATTCATCGTGCTGAGGATTGAGATTCTGCAAACAAATAGACATAGAGGAAGATCACGTGTGAGAGTTGCCCTCAAAAGCCAGCTCCTTTAAATCTGCACAATCTCAAGTGGTCAAGAGTAGTTAGCCCTACATTTGTGGTCATATGTTCGAATTCCCCCTCTCTAATATTACTTTGATTGTGTTGTGTGAATGCTCTTAGAATTATTTGTACTTCAAAAAGTCGCACAAAGACACCCATAAAAAATAATTTTGGGTCCCCTTCCTCACAAATTTTTCCATTGCAATCTTCATAATGTACCTGTCACAAGGTGTTTTAGTCTTATTTGAATACATGTCAATTCATCAAAGTCCAATAACAACTTTACATGCCTCTGTCTTGACTGGTTCTATGTGTTATATAACTGTACATACAAAGTTCAACCTTTCAAACTGTAATAGGTTCACAAATTAATATTCCCTACCTCCAAAGGCATCCACAAACCTAACTTCATTAAAGCTCCAGGAGCAGTACTAGGTAGAAAACAGCCGACAACCAAAGAGTGTTTTGCCTCCATAGAATGGAAGGATTTTTTTAACGCTAATTAATACGTTGAATTTATGGCATGTTTACTTATTCGTAATCGAGTGAGAATGAGGATGAATTAATTGAGAAGGAATTGAATTGAGGATAAGTTAGGAAATTTATGTTAATTGATATTTTAGTTCTATGTTAAAACTTAAAAAAATAAATAAATAAATAATTTAAGTTGCTTTTAATTTTTGTGAAATGAATTTTAAGTTTTAAAAATATTTAAAAATATATTATATTATATTTAAAGCTACGTGGCTTTATATCATTGGATGTGTGAACTCCACACATATGCCACGTCATCAATTTAACAAAAAAATTAACAGAATTTAACGACAGGGATCATTTTGTTGTACAAAAGCTAACTTTAAGGACCATTAGTATTACAAAAGAACAATAAGGACAAAATATGATAATTTTGTAAATCTTAGGTATCGTTTGTAATAAAAAGTCCTTTGTTTTTGGGTTTGTCAATTTGGACTAGAATTGCCAACCTTCCAAAAGCAATGGATGAAAATTGTCAAAATAAAGAAAACAGGGACCAACCTGAAAAACTAAACAAGTTACGGGGAACAAAACGTAAATTGGGCAAAAAATAATAATAAAATAATAGAAAATGAAAGAATGGGAGAAGCTTCTGGAAAAGACGTTAGAAGAAAAACCTACTAATTCTCTCTCTTAGCCCCTACTTCTCGCGCCTTCCTATCCGTTGTTTAATCACTCCCTCTTGTCCGTGGGCCCCCACAGTTTTTGCCCTTTTCCAATCTCCTTTTCCTTAAAAAAATAAAACAATTACTTTCTCTCTTTCCTTCTCGAACCCACGAATACCCTTTTTCCGTCTTGCTCCTATCATTTACTCCACGCACCCCAGAACCTTCTAGAAACAACAAAAAGAGCAGGGAAGTTCTCCCCGCCTCTCTCTCTCTCTCTCGGAGCTGCTGCGGCTTCTTCTGGTTAAGCCTTGGTGCAACAGCCCAAGCACTGTTCTAGATAGAGTTAGCTTTCGTGTAGGAAACGAACTTTCTTTTCCAGTTTTCCGTTTGGTTGGTGGGAAAATCCCTACACTTTGTTCATCCCAAAGCCTCACTTTCCAGGTACATACGTTTCCTTTAATTTAATTAATTAAAATTTTTTTTTCTGAAGCTGCTAGACATTTCATACATGAAATTAAATCAATTAATTCCTCCAGAATTTTCCTTTCTTCAATTTTTATTTATTTTTAATTGCTCCACGGTTTCTCTGCAACCAATTGAAACGTTAAATAATTTTAATTTATTTGTTATATTGAACAACAGTTACTTATTTGATAAATCAGTTGCTATTAGAGCTCGGATCTGAGAAGCCGAAGGCCTAGAGGCCATGGCGTCGTTGCAGGCCGACCAGAACGGCGACTCCGGCCCGGTTAACGGCGCTGGAGGAGGTGGAGACTCACAAAGGACGCTTCCGACGCCGTTTTTGACCAAAACGTATCAGCTGGTGGACGATCCGTCCGTCGACGATTTGATCTCGTGGAGCGAAGACGGATCGGCCTTCATAGTCTGGCGACCCGCCGAATTCGCCAGAGATTTGCTCCCCAAGTATTTCAAGCATAACAACTTCTCCAGCTTCGTCCGCCAGCTCAACACTTACGTAAGCCCTCTCTGTTTCCCTCACTTTCCTCCTCTTTCTCGGCAGCCAAACAAACTTAAGCACGTAAATATTCTATTTTCTAATCGATTTCTATTGTACTTGCAGGGATTTCGGAAAGTTGTGCCGGATCGGTGGGAGTTCGCGAACGATTGCTTCAAAAGAGGTGAGAAAGGCCTCCTACGGGAGATTCAGCGCCGGAAAATCTCGCCGTCGGTGTCGGCGTCGCCTGCGGCGATTACCGCTACGTTGGCGACGGTATCTGTGGTGGCTCCCGGGGTATCTCCGTCGAACTCCGGCGACGAGCAAGTGATCTCGTCGAACTCGTCGCCGGTGGCGCCTCCGGCTACGATGTTGAGCCGAATCCGGAGCTGCACCACCACGTCGGACGTTCTGGAAGAGAACGAGCGGCTCAGGAAAGAGAACATGCAGCTAAGTCACGAGCTGACTCAGCTGCGCGGCTTGTGCAACAATATATTGGCTTTGATGACGAACTACGCTTCTGGTCAGTTGGAGGGCGGCGGCGGTGGCGGTGGGAGTGTAATGGATGAGGGTAAGCCTCTGGAGCTGTCGCCGGTGCAGGAGGCTGAGCCGTCTGAAAATGGTGTCGTTCGCGAGGGGTCTAAGGCGGAGGCTTCGGCGGAGGAAGAGGAAGACGAGGAGGAGGAGACGAGGCCGAGGCTATTTGGGGTGTCCATTGGGGTGAAGCGCGTGCGGAGAGACGAGGAGGAAGAGGAGCAGCATCGGGAAGGGTCTGAGGCGATGAAATCAGAGCCGTCAGATGGGAGTTCGAAGCGCGATCAGGACTCCACGTGGCTGGAGCTCGGAAAGTGACGGACTTGATTGGATGACGATGGTGATTATGATTTGTTTTTCCGGATAATGGAAGAGTGGACAGCACCGCACGAGGAGAAAAGTGCGCACGTGCGAGTCAAATGACTGATAGCGTCACGTCGTTTATGGAAAGAAAGGATCAGATTTTCTAGTGTGTTCTGGAAACTGCGAAACGACGCCGTGCGTGCGTCGTAGTTTGGGCGCGGATGAAATTTTTCCTTGATCCATGAAGCGCCAGAAGAGTTGGGCGGGAACAGTCAAAATTGTGAGCCCGCTTGTATAAATTAATTCCTTCAAAATTTTATCCATGAATTGTTGTTTGTTGTTTCAAAAGCAGACGGACAAACAGAAACACGCCACATTTGACTAATGTGGTGAATGTATGTTAGTGATAATTTAGCTAATTTCAAGATTAGCATGATTTCGTTCATTTTCATTTTGCTAGTGTCCAATCAGTGTTGTCCGTTCTTTGCATCTGAGTTCGATCCCTTCTTTGTATAATCTAGAATGCCGCTTTGTAAAACAAAAAATCACGTAATTCGGTCTCGCTTGGCAATTTGAGTCATCCATCGTCTATGCTCATGGTTGATTGAGAATTGACAATGGACCTATCATGTCAGGTTCGTTATCCGTAAGGATAATTGTTTGGGCCTAAAATTGCAAAAGACCCGTTAAGGGATTTTGAGCAATTTTTCATCTTAGTAAACAGCCATGTTAAGCCACTTGGATGCGTTACATTCATTATTATTCTAAAGAAACTCACACAAGTTGGATGATGGCTAGAAGAAATACTGTTGGAACAGTCTCTAAAACCTCTTATAAACACTGTTCATGGTGTGCCTGGCAATCCCCCCCGGGGTTTATGTTTATTCGACACTAGAGATGGAAGAGAATTGAACTCGGGTATAAATGGGCGAGCAAGCACACATACAACTCATCAAACCCACATTCGCGGTCCCAAATTATCAATTGAAATTTATGGACCATGCATGCATGCCTACAGAAATGGGCCGACTAAGGGTTCTTCTAGCCTTTTGGGCCACAAAAAAGAAAGTTTCCATGGTAGCTTTTCTTACTTTTGATCCCCATCAACAACGACGTTGTCAAAAGGTATGTGACATTCAATGGGACAATTTTATGCCCTGGACTTGAAAGGGAATGTTTTGGTTTGTGACATTGAAGACCCTAAACACGCACAAACGAGGCTTTTAGCTTTTTTTTTAATTACATTTCTTCCATTTTGTCTAGTTCATGGAGTAAACGAGAGAACAGGTTTACGACAAAAACTAGGTTTAGATATTTTGAGGTGCCATTAAGTTATGGCAATTGGTCGGATTCAGAGCCAAGGACCTTGGGGAAATAGGACTTTGTTCTTGAATAGTGATTCTGCAGCTTTCTCTGTCGAGGCATCGAACTACTTTGGATATAAGCCCAATTGCATATAATTTATCGACAAGCATTACAAAATGTCTCCTAAATTTTAGCACTCTAACTCCAGGTTTTGGATTGAATGGAATTTATGAGTTGGATGTCCTTGCCCTTTCTACTACTAGTTCTCAAATTTTACTTTTATGGATTGAAACAGAGAGTTTTGGGTCCAGATAAATGTAGTTTGTGTTATATAATCTCACTGTAAATTTTGTTTTCTGTTTATCAATGTGACCACTCAAACCGAACATTACATGATAAAAATGAGCATGTTAACGGTGGCCTCGTTAAAATCTTCTTGGAAAAAACTACATGGAATAAAATCCCAGAGTATAAAGTACTTCTCATACTAATGACTAATCAGAAGAGTGAAATACCTACTACAAGTAAATCAAACCACTCAAGACCAATCCTCCCCAACACCATCTAAAAGCCAAAGAGGCCCATCACCCAACCAAAAACAAAGCTCCTCCACACAGAGACTAAAACAACTCGAAACCAATCATCTCTATTCAGATAAATGTAGTTTGTTATATAATCTCACTGTATATTTCATTTTCTGTTTGCCATGTGACCACTCAACTTTCCTCATGGTTCATTGATACGTAACAAATTGACTCGTTATTCTATGAATTTTGTCTATTGCAATGTCCTTATGAAATTATTGAGAGTCAATCTAGACTTACAACAAATATAATTACAAGCAAGATTCTCTAAGGATCCCAATATTCAATGTTAACATAAGCTATTAAAATATGAAAAAAATAAAAGACAACGGAAAATTAATAAACCAAATACAAGTATTAAATTTGTCGATCGACTGCAATATATTTAAATTTTCCCTAATTAATTGTTTTTCTTTATACATATATATACGCACACAAAAAAAGAACAAAAATTTGGAAAATTGAGAAGTAAATGAATATCCCGATCTTGTGGTGAGTCAACAAGTGCTTCACTTTCGGTCCCTAAAGTCGACACAATCTGCCAAGAACATAATGTTAATGTGAACCCTCACCTCAGCTACACATGCTTTGCTGCAGCTGGGCTGGGACCAATCTATAAAGTAAAGTGGCAAAACTGTTTTTTGCCTTGTTTGCTTTTGGCAATATCTAGTTGTTGTTTTTCGTATATTTGTGCCGACCACTAACATGACCTATTAATATTATGAAAAGCTTAGTGGAATTTGTATGCATGTGATCAGCAAAATTGGGTTGACTTCAATTCCTCTTGACGCCCATGTGTTTACGCATTTGCCAGACTTCTACCATGAAATTGCTCTGCAAATTAATTTGCATGGAAAAATATTCATGCAGACGACCAAAGACGGCACTTGCAATTTGCAAATTAAAGAAAATTTTATAACAAAACGACATGTGCATCCGCAGTATGCTGCATGACAACTTGGTGGAAAAATAAATCAAGGAAAGAAGCTGGCTTTTGCTACTTGACAACTATTTGGACCCCACATTAAATGCAAGGTTTGAGCAACTATCTATACAAGAAATTAATATTAGTATAATTTTATTTTTGATAGAAAAACAAAATAATTAACAATAAACAACCTATAAAAATGAATTATCGCAAATCATAAATTACTTTTAAATATTTACAATCATTTGTAATCGAGAATAAAAGACAAACATATAATGAGTGGGAAAATTCAAACAGACGATCCGGATCATCAAGAAGTGGCGAAGCTTAGGCTCTATTGCTTTCGAGAGAAACATTAAAAATGATTGGCACACTTTGTTTAGTGACTGACGGGCATATGGGTAGGGGAAAAACATCAAAACACAAAAACCGTCTATCTAGTTGACTTGGCAAGCGGGAAAATTCCATTGCTTTTTTGAGTGTATGAGTCATATAAAGCTGCATCATCCACCCTTTCAAAATTCCATTTCCAAAATTCTCCATTTTTATTCCACAAGGAAACTGCACTGTAATTAACCCCCTTTGAAGCTCCCAAGAACCCTCTCTCTCTCTCTCTCTCTCTCATATTTAATTTCCTATTATTGCTACACACTTTCACATATATTATATATGTATATATGTATATATATACAAACTCATATATATATATATATGTATATAATTAGACCAATCAACTCCAAGCCAAGTTCAATAACATCATGTTGAAGGAGTACAATCACTAGCCACTGATGAAGATGGAGATCACAGTGATATCAGCCCAAGGCCTCAAAACCACCTCCCCTACTACGTTCTCAAACAAGATCAGAACCTTCATTACCCTCACCACCACCAACGGTGATCACAAGTGCCACGTGTACAGCACAGGGGTGGATGATGAAGGAGGTATCAACCCTACATGGGGTGACAAATTTCATGTCCCTGTGGACACAAGTTTCTTCACAAACAGGTACTCTTGCATATATCTGCAGCTTTACAGCAAGCGGCTCATAATGGGCCGGACCCAGTTGGGCTGGTGCCAAATCTCTGCTCAAGATATTGGGTTTCCGCCGGCCGGTTCAGCACGGTACTTGAGTTACCGGCTACGGGCTAGAGACGGTTCCAGGACCAATGGGATTGTGAACCTTTCTGTGAAGTTGGAAAATTTGGGTCCGGTCAGCGGTCATGGGCAAACAAACTCCGTCAATGCGCCAGCATTTGGCATGTGTGGCACTGGCACAGTCATTGGTACGCCGGTGACAGCTCTACTGCCCCCTTTGGGTGAGTGCTCTGTGAATTGTGAAGGGCAGTTAGATCACGTGGGTTTTGGTTGCAAAGAGGCACATAGATGGGCCACGTGTGATTCTGAAGGGCACCCTTCCAGAAATTGAGAGAGTATCTCAACGCGCGAGTATCACCACTCCATTAATTGACGTTGGATCAAGTTTTAAAAAAATGCGTGTTTTATGTACCAATTAGCTTAGCTTTTGGTTTAGTATTTCTCGTTTAAATATTGAAAAATGTCGCAAATTTAAATTATTTATCTTTCATTATAAGCACTGTTTATTTTAGTACCATTACGAAGAAAAAAGAGGAAAAAGATAAAAAGAGAAGGAGAGAGGTGTTAATTTAGGGGACCAAAAAAGCAAACTAGCACTAATTGTCACTGATTGTCAAGTACAAGTATTGGAAAATAAAGTGAGTAAAGCTACTCATGAAAATCCAATTAGGTAACTATCACCACTCATGCATCATCCTTCCACATTCCTCCCAAGTGTAAATCCATGGCAACTGTAAGCTCATCTTTACCTACAACCATTTCAAATCCCATGATTTTATCAAAGTGCTCTGAATGTGATGGGCTATCTAATTCACAACTACCATGGTGACTCAAGCAATCAAGAGCCCACATGAGGCCATATTTGTGTTTGTCTTTTCTCAAAGTTTTATCCCCTCCATGTCACATGATATGAGATCCACATCAATCATGTAGATTCCTTTTTTCTTTTTTCTTTAGAGTTTAGGGAAATATTTTTACTTCCTACTTTTAACTCAATATATACATCATTATTATTTTCAATACTTGACATATGTCCGTGGGTATAACTATAGTTAATTCTTTATTTTGTATTTGTGAAATCATGATTATACCCATAGACAAATGTCAAGTGTTGAGAAAGGTAATGACGGTATACTTGGAGTTAAAGTGGTAAGCAAAAATATTCTCTTTTTTCCATCGGACGGAGGAATGAAAGAATACAACACAAAATCTTGAATGCAAGAGAAAATTATTAAGTCTATTATAAATTTGCATCTCCAGTGAAGGGTTGTATAATGAGGTGTATGTTAAATATACACCATTTGTAATCGGAATCACCTGCAATGGAAAGGTGTAAACGATTGTAAATTTGCATCACAATTGTGAGATGCAAATTTAGATGCACATGTGCATCATTTTTTACATCCTTTGCAAGAACCACATTTACAACCTCCGGAGATGTGAAGAGGAAGTAAAAGTGGCTTTACACCTCCGAAAATACACACCCCCTCTTCATATTCTTTCATATCTTGGAATATTTGAGATTGTTTAAATGCTCTTAATCATTGGAGTTATAAAGTCTTTATCACTGGAGTCTATTTTACGTAAGAGAAAAAGTAAAGTTGAGGTAGTACTTGAGTGTGGATCTCTTGTTGGAGATGATGCGTGTTTTTTGCACCGAAGACCTGGACAGTATGTCGGGACTCTAATTTTAAATTATGAGTGCTGATTTTAAAACATAAAGGTGTAATTGATTATGATATCATGTGGAAGATGGAAAGTAGCCATAGGTGCAAAATTAGATCACATCGAGTCATTGACATTGACACAAATACTGCTCTCTATTTTTCTCAATTTGTACATTTAATCCTAATATTAGGAATATCAACATGATCTTGTTCAGATTCACAGATATAAGATGATTATGTTGCCATAGTGTGGGAAATTACTCGATTCGAGGTTTTAGAATGTCGCCATACAGTCTAACAAGAGAATATTTTCCCTCGATGCTACATGCAATTGGATTTTAGTGCGAAATTACTTGATTTAAGGTTTTAGGAATGTATTCTACTCGCAATATAGGGACAAACTATTCTAAAATCTCCCAATTTTGGGCCGCTGCAGAATAACAGAACTGATAGTCTTTTGGTATTTTATGTTTTGTCCCCCTATGTTCAACGAATAAATTAACGCACAAACTAGCTAGCATCATAATGGAGGTGGTAGTTTGCCAATAAAGCTGTACGGATACCGGAACACAAAAATTGGCTGGCTGCACACAAATCTCGGTGCCTCATTCTTCTGCCGGTCCGGAGAGCCAACTCGATGCCCTTTCGGCATCTATTTGAGAACAAGTTGCCTTACAGCCCGTTCTCTTGCTGCACACTACCACGCCACGTTCCTGATTTCAGATGTTGCATCTTGAAGTTTCTTCTTAAATGTCTTAAAACTAGTAGGACTCATCTTGTTCCAATGAAACGACGTGCTTCGATTCGTAAGATCTGATCTGAGAGGTGACCGGGAAGTTGGATCCTTTGACGGAGTGTCATCATACTCTGCAATTGAAAAAAGGGAAAAAGAAAAGCAAAGAGAAATGCTGACATGAGTTTAATATAAACTGACTATTTCTAGCCAGAGAAATTCGGTTGTAAAGCTGCAGGTTAGACCATAAAATATCAGAAGCAAGAATTATGGAACCTACCTTTTTTTTTCAATTATTAAACCAGAAATAGAAAACCATAATAGAGAAACATCATCACATTGATGTTAGTTGGAAATATAATGTCTTCAAAGAAAAATTTTAAATAAAAAGCGAACAGTTACAAGCCATGTTTCCACTAAGTTTTTCTGTTTCTTGTGATTCTGAAGATAAAATAGTTTGATTATTATTCTTGAAGCACATTCTTTTAAAAAATAAAGAATCATTTCAGAATCAATTGTGTCAAATGCTTTAACAATATATTTGCTGCTCAATGACGTAAACATGCTCCTCCTCCAAGATTTAAACGGGAGAACTTCCTCCTGTACACAATCTTCGTGGAGATCTTCTTAGGTTAATCTCTAGTATGCTAAGACGGGCTCAGAGTTCCAGTATAACATAGAGCAAACCGCCATCCCCACTTTTTCCAACTTTTTGTTTTAATTACCAAAACCCACTTTCTCTACTAGCATATAGATATTATTGCATTAGAACCCTATCTTTCATGCAATGAAATAGATGGAGAGGAAAAATTACCTGAAGACATGGGGAACTGATATTGCCTTTTTAAGAATTTGGAGGCCTCTCTATCTTTCTTGTGGCATAAAATCCGTACCAAAGTGTGGGCATTATTTAAGCGCACATGATTGTGATCATGTGAATCTAAGCCTGATGATATTTGTTCACTTGCAGCCATCAGCATTTGGATAATACTTTCAGTCTACAGAAACAGAGGTCGTGTCATGCTTCCAGTTTCAGCCTTTCAAGTTCAACAGAGAGGGTATACAATTCTCATTACAAGAGACCAAACCTGAAAAGAATACACGTTCAGTATCTGCTCAGCAAATTTTGTTTCCTGCTCCACTAGCGATCGAGGAAGGCCTTCTCCATCAGCTACAAAAAATTCCTAGGAAGTTTAGCAGCATAGCTCCATTAGCAACCAATATATGGTTATGTATTTTGACAAAAAGTAATGAGTATGTATGAGTGTAAACCATCCCCCGGTACTTACAGACCCAAGCTATCTCCATAAGTTAGGGATGTACATCAAGTGGTATTTGTTTATGAGCTCAAGTTTAAGCACGCAAGCATGAGAGACATAAACAGGTGCAACTTCCAGAGTTTTGGAAATTCTTCTCTTAGGTCATTGAGTTTGAAAGAAATTTGATATTAATGTCAGTGGCAACACATTTGACCATTTCTTTCTGAACAAGTTTACCTAAGCATCTAAGAATTAAGAGTGATTTTGTCTCAATGCTAGTTGGAGATACACAGAGACAGACAGACAGACAGACAGACAGACAGAGACAGAGCACCATACCTTTAGTGTGGCAAGGTCATCCTCCATCAGTAAAATATCTGAATCACAAAATGCACGAGAAGGCCCTCCATCAAGCAGCACCCATACAAAGCCTTCCTAAACCACATATGATGCAAGATTAAAACCACCACAAGAAACGGGCCACAGAAGATTAGTTTCTAATAATGAGACATACCAGTGATGCCCGAAAGATGCTTAAAACCACGACATCTCTAAGAGAATCATCAATTAAACCACATAGATGACCAAGGACCTACAAAAATGCCTCTAAGATGAAGAGAATCCACTTGACAATATTTGATGAAACCATAACCACAAACTTATACACAGAGAGAGAGAGAAATTAATATCTTACAGTATCAATATGTGTGAGAACACCATCCAAACGAGCACCTTCAACATTACCACAGTATAAACCGAAAAGGAATGCATGCTTGAGATCCAAGAACACGACTCTTGCACCTAGAAATTGAATTTTAACAAACATGATTGAGCATAATTGTCTTCTATCATCATGCACACCCGCACACTTATATCATTTAAATTTATTTTAATGGAGAAAACTAAGTAGGTTCCTTAATTTCACCAAGCGACAATGAGATAAGTTCACAGAAATATAATAATAATAATATTATAATAATACAGAATGGTGAGCAAGAGCAGGTTAGGCAAACAAGTTATATTAGACCATCAAGTATCACCCCCTCCCTTGAAGCATGAAACTTAACATTCACATACACTCTATTCAAAATTTCAAGTGAAGCTAAGCATAAAAGCCTATTGCTAGATGTGTATAGGAAAGCCACATATTTGGTCATTGTATAACAAACTTCAATGTAGCCACATTTCTGTAAGAGGGTTTATCCATTGCCTGGTCATCAGTAAAACCAACTGTAGATATAGCTTCACGGTGATGTTTCACAAATCAAGCAGAAGAAGGACAATTACAAATGAGGGGACCTGACTTTCAAATTATGCAGACAAATATCTCCATTACAAGAATGATAATGTTATGGATGAAATGAGACATACAAAATTTAGATAGCATATTATTAGCACGTTTAGTGAGTTGATAGAAAAAGCTAACTCACCAGTAAAGTCACAAAGTCTGCTGATAGCATTTGCTGCAGTATCCCTGATAATTTCAAAGGTGGTGGCAAAGAGCTCATCAACTTGCTCATTACATGTTGAGGTTCCTAGAGACTGTTTCTTGTCTGATCAAATAAAAATTACCATAAGCGTGCAAATATCAATCAATTCAGTTGTACTACTTGGGAAAATTGTCATTTTACTCTGATTTTGCTTGTCATCTTCCAGTTAAAGGAAACAAAGCATTTGTTTAACTATGGCATAACTCTTGTTAATGATATTACATGTGATTATAATGTCCTCAACTTGATTATCCATTAACTAAGCAATTGGACCTTCTGTGTGGAAAAAAAAGGAATGAAGTTCAGATAAAGCATGACACATTCAAGTCTTAAGATCTGCCTTTTTCTGTGACAGCACCAACCAGAATCAGTTGATTGGTTGGTCCATCTTGCAAAGCATTGTCCTAATTAAAGACTAGGCAAGGTCAGCACCATGGCTATTATGCACAGTAGTAAAAGGAAAAAGAGTACCACAATAATAGTAAGTACTTCCCTTGTAATGCCAAAATTCTAGTTTTGTCCTTATGAGGAAACTTTTATACCTAGCACGAAACCTACAACTTAACTGCAATAGATACAAAGGGCATCACTGAGTATCAATATACAAAGTAGCATACCCCATTTTTTATCAGAAGAATGTCTGACAAGTGCCCAAGATTTTCTGATCCCCTCTTCTAGTATGTCTATTTGTTTCTGAATATACTGCAGGAACAAACATATATCAGTATATTGTATTCTTTCAAATAATTAACAAAAGTAGCACCATCTAAAGGAAAAGGGAGAAAGAATGAAATGCAAACAATTTTCAAGATGGGCTCAAGAACTTATACTGCAATACCAAATACCAAAGTTGAGGTTCTATCATCAGAACCGAGGATATGGGAGTAACAAATGATCCCTCTAAAGACCTTGACTTGAGCTTACTACATAAAATATTTCACAGGCATTTAAATTAGTTTACCAGATTTGGTAAGATGGTATATAATACAATAATAACTGCCGATATTATAAGGCAAAAAAGTATCAAAATATAGAGCTTCTGAGTTAAATCATTGTCTGTCATCACCCCCATAATCCTCATATCAGTTCTCCCTTGCATCCATGTCTTGTAATCAGTATTTATACTATGCATGCAACATCAGCACACTAAATTTGGGGGGATTACGACTCTACTTTAACCTTCATCATTCCAATATATTTCTAGATTTTCACACTCTTACAGGTTGCAGTCTTATTATCAAAATTGGGCTTGTAGTCTTCCGTTGTGTTCAAAGGACTCAAATGTCCCAAATAATTGTTGTCTCCAGGCGTTCGAATATAAACTGGAAATGTCTCTTTTTGGCCAATAAACTTCATTAAAGTAGACTTATGAATGATGCTTACTACTCAACTTTGATATTAATCTTTCTCTAACTATCCAAATCTTCAATATTTTGATATGAATGATGACATAATTACATGATCCATTTTGAAAATTACAAGCATCAGATAAAAGGAAAAAACACTATAGCATCAGAGAAAAAGATTCAATTGTTCCTGCAAAATTATTTATACAAATTGCAAAAAATAAACTGATTATTTAAGTATTTATAAATCACAACATTCACTTACTTTTAAAGTATTCAGTCTGATGCAGAGTTTGGGTATTGTCAAACTATTCAACTTGTCATACACATTATCATCCAGAGGCACACACTCCAGCAACTTTTTCTTCATCACAGGAATCGTCGTCTCCTTGTAACGAGTCAATGGAGGAGGTGATGGATATAAATGATTCTTCTCAACTGCATGGAGGCACTGTGACTGTTAATACAAGAAACTAGATCTCCCTGTAATGACTAACAGTAAATTATCTGTCCACTCAATGCAGACTCAAAACTTACTAAAATATACTGTGTATCATCAAGCCACACACACACACACACATATATATTGACACCTGGTATCATTAGCAAAAAGTTTTAGTTGTCAAGTTCTCAAAAGCCTCACGTAATTCGGCACAAATGAATGGAGTTGATTCAATACATCTTGTACAACTCTCTTGTTTTGCCTGATCAGGCAGAAGAATCGTCTCATTATAGTTACAGCTACACAAACAGTGTCCATAAGCAAAACTTTTGCTTTTTTTAAAAATCTTTTTCTGATAAGTCATGTCCATATAGAAACTTGATAGATAATTCAGAAAGTTTTTGTAAGGTATTTTTCTAGTATCAACATTATGCTTTAAAACATGTCAACGGAGAGATAAAAAGATAAAACTATATCATTCTCTAGTAACAAGCATCCAGGCCTTCACACATGCCCCAACCACAAAAGAAAATAAGTCAAAACACCAAAATCAAATTCCATAGTGAAGTTATGTTAAGATTGATTTTTTTCAAGTGAAAGTCAAGGAAGCATATAAGGTAATAAATGAATCCATTAATTATACTAGTATGCAGAGATGTGTAATACCTAACTCGTCGAGCAATTTCAGCAAATAGGCATCCAGGGCGTGGAAGACAACAGATAACAGACCTTGCAAATGTGTGATGTCCATAGGGAGATTGAAACCAAAAAATTGATCCACAGTCTGCAATTTGGATTTACAAACAATGGAATGAAGCAAATATCAAACCTGGTATAAGATATACTTTTAGAGAAACAATTAGAACAGTAATCTGGATTGGGACAATATAACGATCACAGGAAACTTGAAGGAGATTTCTAAGTGGAAGAAGAAAGAAAAAGAATGCAAAGAGCTGAATCAAACAACTTCCATTCTCTGAACTTCCCACCTATTTGTCTGTCAAGACAGTTCAGTGAACCTCTATCACAATATCATGAAAACATTGCAAACAGTTGGATCTCAGTTCAATAAAATGCAACAAATCATGTTTTGGCTATAAGTACCTCCTCTATAATCCTAAATACTTCAATTATTGATGGTGCCTGCCTTTGCTGAGATGACAATGGTTCCCATTCCTGCACATTCCAAAAAATTAAAACATAAAGTACCAAGCATTAAAGAGAAGACGTCCTCTTCTTAAAGCATATCCAAACTTGAAAACACGTTAGGTGGTTACCAAGTAGATGGTCAACAAATACATCAGATATCAAACTTATCTACAACTGGGAAAGAAGAAAAAGAAAAATTTACCAACAGATTCAAACTTGGAGGCACATTTTCATTCATTTGTGCGCTGACATAATTACATATTGCTAAAATTATATGGCGCAACCCAACTAATCCTAGATCCCAACTAATTAGGATTGTTGATGTTACACTTCACAAGGAATAGGACAGGCTAAATCATGGAAAATAAGAGAGGAAATATATAAAAGACAAAATTCAACAAGTTATCCCTTGCCTTCATCATCTGCTCTCTTCTCACATGCACAAGCACATGTGAAGGTCCATGCTAAAGTGTCTTATAGGCTGATCAGCATGACAACTGATCAAAAGTAAATACATTATTTTCTGACAAATGCATTTGTACACATCATCAAGCAGCAATGTATCTACTTTCTTGTACCCACTGGTTGCCTAGAATCACACTATCAGTTTGTTTGATAAGCTATATACTATTTCCTTGTTATATTTCCTTGTTAACTTAGTGCATCTGTTTAGTCAGACGGGAAGGAAAAAACTAAATTTGCATTTTTAAACAACACCATCCAAGTCCACGTAGAGCCAACCTCAAGATCAAACGCGCGTCCAGTCCATTCCAATATACGTGCATGCTGAGCAATCACCCAATCAAGAATGATAGGTTTAGCAACCTCGCCAATCTGCCCAAAATAGAAAGGCCAAACAGATCATTCTTTGACATCTCATCTAATTAAAGCCGAAGAAATTATTTAAGAAAAAACAAAACCTAAAGCTGAAGAACGCAAGAACAAATCCGGTACATTGTAAACTACATAACAAAGAAAAATTCAATCACAATCATAAGCTCTAAAATGCATGCATGATGCAAATCTTTTCAAAACTGACATTGTCAGTTCTTGAGTTTCTTCTTACGTTGGACCCATCACCAAACAAAATGAACAGCAGAAATTGAATTGAATGCTATAAGGCTCCTGAAGTCTACAGACCACAATGATCACCTAGCCATTAAGTCATTAATATGTATAGAGAATAAAAGAACTCAATGTGCGTTAATCCCAGAACAGAATGATTATATCATCAGCAGTACAACAAAATTATATGCAAGCAGAAAACAAATCAGAAAAAGATAAGGAAGATCACAGAATAAAGCAAAATAATTTTTTTAATAAAACTGAGCATCGACCGCAATTGAAATTCAGAAACTCAGTTAACAGACCTAAGTGACAACTTAAGCTAGTAGATTTGCTAATCCAAATACATTTCAAACAGAAAACGTGACAATAACAGCATTCTTGCCCAAAAGAAAAAAAGAGACAAGAATGGAACTGAACATCTGCATATTTTTTCTGGTTTCCGGTATATTTACGACAGTATTTATGAGATGCAATTAAAAAAACAAATATACAATATCCTCACATTAAAAACTTTAAAAAATAAATACATTAACCATAAACTAACCGGATAATGGTGCAGATCTCCGCTGTTTGCTCCATTACCAATATTATATAGCTGAGTTAGGCCTTGATCCAATAAATGAGCAGCTGGAAGCACTGATATAACATCTTCAGAAAGAGATGATACTCCATCAATAAATGATTTCTGCACATTAATACAACAAATTAATTACAAGTTCACAGCCTACAGGCTGCAAGAAAATTGATAATTCATTTATAGAGGTGCAAAAGCAGACCAGTCTTTCCCAATAAACCCGGTGCAATTGCATAGCCACGATCATCACAGATTGAGGACACAATTTACATAGCTTCGGGTAGAACACATTGAACTCTCTCTCAGAAATCAACCTCAGTTCATTTGCAAGCACATTTAAGGGATGTTTCTTTTCCACTTTGGATAAATGATCTACGTTACTTGCTACCTAAAAGTATAAACAAATAACTGTCATCCAAAACTGAAAGGCCAACTAAATCTTATACAAACTTGAAATCAAACATCTCTCACCCGTCTGTATGCAGCTTCAATGGACCTTTTCACATAAGATTCAAATATTGTAGAAGGATCCTCATCGAGAATATTCAACCTGCTCAACTGCAAGTATGAAAGTTTTCATAAGATTATTTGTCCGTTCAAAATTCAACTGAGATCCAACCACCAAGCTTCTTTATCCAAAAACTAATGTGTGTAGTTAAATATTTAATCAAGCAACAAGCAGAACCATATTAGACCATTGAAGCAGTATCAATGCCAACTCCTGACAATAAGCTAACCTTCATATCACCACCATCACGGAAAGTATGAATGCCAACTACTGACACTAAGCTCCATACCTTCTTTAAGTGACAAGGTTGCTGAAATAAAAATTTCAAAATTAGAAGGAAAATATCGGGAAATGCAAAACCATTCTACAAGCCTTTTTCAATATGTAAATTTCACTTGCACACGACATCCAAGGATGCAAAAGAAAAATGAAATAAGTCAACATTATTTAACAAGAAGTTACAAAGTTTAGATTATTATCATTTCATTTGTATATTTGAGTAACAATGATAAAGATTATGATCATCTTGTAGACAATGCTGCAAGATATAACAAGTTGTCTCTTCGTAAAAGTAAAACCTAAACGCAAATGGTATATAATATAACAACACTGTTAAAGAATAGAAATTAACCTGACTAAAATGCAGATGATAATCTTCCAATTTACTCTCGGACCAGATGCTTATCAAGTAGAAGACAGCCTCTACCAAACTAAGCTTTATCTCACTGCCATTGCATTGCCTTGAACATAACAGGCTAGTCATATATAGCCTCAACTTCTCATCATCATCTTCAGCTGATATAATTTTCTGCAACTCTAGTGTTGCATATTCCAACAGCACAGGCTCATCTGTCGCAACAAACTTCAGCACAGAAATTTGCCTCAGATAACTGCTTAGGGATGGTACTTAGTATTGACATGGCAAGTGAAAGGCAATGGTATAGGTAACCTAAACAACAATGGTGCAATATTCTTTCAATCTACTATTCCAAAAATTAGAAAAGGTTTGATGCCATCAAAATGCAATATATGGAATTCAGGACTGTTGAGGACATTTGCTCAGTTACAATACTATAGATTACTGCTTCTTTTACTTAAATTTACCCCGTGCACTATAAAATTAACATTCATGATCAAGTACACATAGATTTAGAGAAGGGTAAATGATTACTATAATTTTATCATGATTGAAGAATGCATCTATAAAGTTGCATCACAAAACATGCTCCACAGATGTTAAACATAAAAGATAATATGTATACCTGTTGGAAAAGAACCCACCCATATAGTGCATCATGGATTTTTTGAGTAATGCCTAAAGTAGGCCATGCCATCTTTATAAGCATCAGGAACTCATCAGCTTCCTAAAAGAACGAAAGCAGCAGAGTTGAGCTTCAACCAAAAGTAAAACTATAAGTACAAAAACAGAAGATCTTTAACTGAAATTAATACAAGGATATATCTACCTCTATCAGCTGGCCTTCATCAAGAACATCAAACACTCCAAGAAGTAGTTTTTCATAAAGTCTAATATTCAGGTGATACCCAGAAGTCCAATAATAGGTCTCACTTTGGATACCGAAGTGTCCTGGAAGAGATGAAAACTTCAAGGCCACCTGTTTGATAACTGATAGAACCTCTGCCCGTTCAGATAGAGACATAAAGTCCCATTCCTGCAACATCAAGACCAATCAGGGCCATAATCAAACTGTGGAAACAGCTAAGAAAATTAATAATAAGCATCCCAATAAGTAGTCAAATTAACTGTTGCTATACTGCTGCAAACTCGCAAGGACACACCTTCGAATTTCTGACCACAGCTAGAGAGCGCTTAATAGCTTGTTGATCGTGTGCTACAAGATTAGCAGAAAAACAGAGAAGCTCTTCTAAGATACTTGCCTACAAAATTAGTACAAAATCATTCTGTTAAGTCAAAGCGTAAAACGATCCTTTCTATATTTAACAAGGTAACAAAGTCCTTTAGTACAACACAAACATGACAAGAACTACGTCGATATCTTACCAATTATCAAATTCCTCAACCTCTCAAATTTACCCTGTATTTTGGATTAAACAATTAACCAGCTGAACAGATTCTGGCAGGACCCATTACACATTGCCTAGATCCCACAAAAACAACTTCCATTACTGCTAAAGTTGCTATGACAATGCCAAATGGTGATATATCGACCTTTAACATCAGGGCAGCTCTAATATTCTTGACCAACAACCAACCTAAGGCCCAAACTGAGAACAGCCATGGTAAGGCCAGCATGTTTACACTAAGTTTGGCAACTTGTCTACCCTACTATCAGGGCTAATGCTTTGAGTATTAAGATTCATGGAATCACAAGCCCAACCAGTATCACATTCTCCAGAGCCTGGTAGGTAAAAGGTTTACAGCATGTCCTTGAAAGTACATGGATTATATCAGTCTCACTCAGAATGTGTCCTAGTCAATAATTTTGTGCCAAACTACAGCATGTGAAAGGTGTCTGACTAATATGACAGTTTACCAAGTCCAGCTATTTGTTCTAGCCAGTTTTGATATTAAAAGGATTCATTTTTAAAATATTCCAAAGTTGACCATACCTGTCTATTCTTCCATTGCAAATAAGATTTTTCATTTGGAAAATCAGACTTAAAAGTTCCATTTAAAAGCCCCAACAAAACTTGAGGAACATCGATTTGCACCCGTGTTCTCCCTGACGCTAACAGCATCAACTTTTGCCTAGTGCTCTCATCCATCGCTTCTGAAATCTACAAAAGAAGAAATAATTGCGTCTGAGATGGAATAGTCGAACTACTAAGAAAGAAAGGAAAACTGAGTGAGAAACAGAAATATCCTTCTTGTCTACGTTGGTGTTTGTCATCCCTACCAGGGCCATGTCATGGAAAATTATTAACACAAACAGAAATGCAAAAATATTTGCATAAGCTTTTCTTTACCCCTTCTTTCTAGAAACACTTTATTTAAGCGGTAGAATTATGAAAGAATAACTTCAAATCAAACTGGTTTAAGCTAGACTCTCGTATTAATGTATCCATACTCTCTCACATCAACTTATTAGAAAGTACTTTTCGACGTCTACCACCCAACTATTTTAAGAGTAAGACATCCATCGTATATCTTTTCTGGTATATGAAATAAACCAGCCACACTCCTACTGATATCTGACATGTCAAAGTACACTGCTTCAAATTCAAAGTCAGAGATTAATTGACGACTTCAAGTGAAGCATTTAGTTAAAAGATGATTATGAGTGCATTCAGTTTTCGACGTCATATATATAAACAACTTTCCAGGCATGGATTCTGCGATATATCCACAATATACATCAAATTGGAAAGCTTTCTGCATCTTTCCTTAAAGTCTGACACTCTTTACTGAGCACATAAAAGTACAGCTCAGAAGTGAAGAGGAGAAAATAATAGTTACCTGCATTTGCACACGGATGGTGTTGAGGAGCTGTAAATGTCTTTCAAGAGGCTGAGACTGCACATTTGCTGTATCCTTTCTACTCTTCAATCGGGACAGCAATTTGGAACTCCTTTGCTTCTTTCTGTCCTCAATTGAACATATTACAATCCTGTTCCATGAAGACAAAGAGTAAGACAACAAGAGAGCACTAGAGAGTAAAAGACTGATTCTAAATCGAACCAAGATCTCAAAATGCCATAACTGAAAAGTAGTAAATATGTTGAATGCAAGAAACAGGGGTTTCACCACCCTCACACATAGAAAGAGAAAAGTGAGATTACCCAGAAGTTGCCATAGATGCAAGCAATATTTCATAGGCCGACTCCCGCAAGTCATCATCCGACAATCCTTCAAAAATTCTGAAGCTACGTTACAGTTTTACTTAAAATGTGAAAGGCCGGAGCTTCAGGATACAAATATATACATCTTTTGCAAAAAGAAAAAAAAAACCATATGATGTTGTGGAACAGAGATAATTTCATCACTAAAAAAGAAGAGTCTGACTATCATTTGAGGACACGCTGATTTCATTACATTCTTTCAGAAATGACCATACCAAATAGCAGGGGCCATTATTTTATAATCAAAGCAACCCATACCTGTGTTCAGATGAGGCAATCCCAATGACATGTTCGTAACATCTTTAACAGGCTTCGGAGGTGCACTCAGCATGGCTCTATCTTTAAAACCATAGTAATCACCAGCCTTTGCAATGTCCTCAACATTCAAAGAATCCATCTGGGTGGATGAACTTGATGCATTCTCGGAGGTTCGGTTCACATTTATGGGAGAAGGCACACGCCGAGGAGGTGATCCAGATAATTCTGGATCAGAAAGTAGAAAAAAGGAATTGCCTAATTGGGAATGAATCTGTCGAAAAGTTAGAGCATTATGAAACGAAAATGAATTCTATGGTTTTTTCAGAAGAAACATAACCTACTTGAGCTAGCAGCAGTAAAGAAAAATAAAAACTTGGAGATTCATTTCAAGCTTCTATGAGTTTTGGGTCAGTTTGCTTTACTTCTTATCACACTTTTATGTCAGCCAAACAGCTTCTGAAAATCTTCTGAAGATGTTTAATCTCTCTTAAACATAGCATTTTCAAAACACTCACATTTGGCCCAGTTCTTGAACAAAAGCAGAACCACCACCAAAACCAAAACTTCAAACCATAACAAGAATCAAAATTTCACAACTATCTGTGCCTATGTATGTATGCTCAAGAAATAGCTAAAAGAGTGTCAGAGTGTTCATGCTCACCATTAGAGGGTAAGAAGATTCATGGAAGTACTTCTTGGTTGCTTCAGATATATCCAAAACTCCACCTAAACAAATTCCAATAACAAAATTAGACAAAAATATATTTACTTATATAGCTGAACTTTGTCGGGAAAATGAAAAAAAGAATTGCCGGATTTGACGCAGTCGAGGACATAATCGGCGCTGAGAGTATCAAAATCGATGTGGGAAAGCGAGGCGGCGGACCCGGTCGGGGTCCGGAGCTCCGTGACGAGACCCGACGACGACAAGAGAAATTCTAAGAGCTTACGACGATCACGGCGATATCGCTGCAAAAGAGGTTGGTGCTCCATCGTTAGCAGACACCTCCTCCTACTTGCGACAGTGACGACAAACAACGAAACAAACCAAGGGAGAAGGAGACAGCTCAGACGACAGACATTCGGAGGAGGAGGAGGAGGAGCGCGAAAAGGAGCACGAAGCCCACCCCACAATGTTGTTTTTTCATTTCTTGCTTTCGGCAGATGCTTTTTGTCTTTTTTTTTGGGTTTATTATACTTTTTGACTCAGACTTTTGATAATTTTTATGTTGACCCCTTGTCTTTGTTTATGTTTTTTTTCTCTGGCTGCCTGCTTTTGAATTTTAAAATCCAACTCAAATATACCTCTCGATGAGGTATAGCATGAAGATTTTTTTTTTTTTTATAGTTGAATAATTATGATATTTGAATTCAAAATTTTCCCTAACAATCTCTTAATATAACCGTATGGATAATGGAATAACTTTTTTTATTTGATAAAGGATCGAGTTGTTAGCTTAGCATGGCTTTTTCTTAAAAATTTTTGTATCTTTTACTCTTAATCGCTTGAACTACAAACTTCTTGGAGTCTTACAAAAATACTCCTAGGAGTTGTGAATATTTTCGTGGTTACTCAGAAAAGTAAGGGGATACCATTCTTTATTTTCGATTCAATATTTGAAGGGAAAAAAAGGGATCATAGATGGGAGAGCTTTATTAACAACACGAATTATCCAATTGAAAGTGCCAAGGAATAGCTTGTTCAAATCAACACATAACAAGCTCCTCTCTTTCAACAAATCAGATACAATCAGTGTGACTGTCCACATATATGTTACAACAATCTAACAAGTTTCATGAACAAGAATCTTATTAACTTTTAACAACATTTCTAAGGTATCAAGTCAACATTCGTCGAGTGCAAATATTGGCAACAAAGAGCCCTTCACATTGAAATGTAACTCAAGACAACTGTCTTTGTGATATAGAATTACTGCGGAGACACCCTGGCAATACCCATGTACAAAGGCACCTAAAGATGCCAGAGCAACAACAAATACGAAGTGCCACTGTCATCATCACTACGGGAACAAGAAGATCGATGACAATTGCTACACCTACTCTACAACAAGAAACAACATCGACAATGACCATATAGAAAACCTGCAGTGAGTCAAGTGCGAAGCTTGGCGTTGGATTACACTCAAGCAAGAATTGTATGTAAACCCCCAGCATGCACGGGCACAATTGTTCAGTTAGAAGTATTCTACACTTCCACTTGATCATGGCTGGTACTCTTCAATATATTGTACTTGCAGAGAGGACAGGTAGCATTGATATAAAGCCACTTATCAATGCAGGAACAGTGAAAATGATGGCCACAAGGAAGTTGCCTTAGCTCCACTCCATCATCGTAAGAAGAAAGGCAGATGCAACACTCCTATAAATCACAATGATCATCACTTAGATGTGACAAGAATCTTTTGAGCAGTCCAAAAAGATTTTGTTAGTCCACTAATTAACTGGGATTTGTTATATGAATATAAAAGGAAACCAAGTACATAACAGGTCACGTAGACAACATCCTCTTTTGCAAACACAACTCAGAAAGCGAAGAAGATTAGTTATCCAAAAAAAGGGCCCACTCACCGCATCGTCCTGCGAAAGAACATGTTCAATGGGTGAATCTGTTCCACATTCAGTCATTACTCCTCCACCTTGTGTATCACCTGCAACTTTCTCATTGCCAACTTTTCTGAATTTGAATTTTGACAACTGTTCAACGTCTTCCTTGGATGCTCCATCCTGCTTCAATAACAGGTCATAGAAACACAATAGAGAGGACAAGAAAGCCATTAAAATTTAATATAAGATTCTTAAAACTACACAACAGTAAATTTACAGATCAGGTAAACTATACTTCCAACAACAAAAAATCATGCCCAACCCCTTCAAAGTTGAAACAATTAAAACAGAGTCAGCAAACTTGGATCAAACGAAAAGAATTGATAAAACATAAATAATTCTATTGTCCCCAAGTGCTTCAAGGCCAACTACTATACATCAAGTTTTCAAACTCTTGTACACCAACAGAAGGAGAAAGATATAAAACCATTTGAAAACTATTATTAGCACTCCAAAATAGCCATTGTAATAGTCATTCTACACTCTGTCCTTATTTTTTTCATTAGAGAAGAGTGCATGATGACTATTTTGGAGTGCCAATAACAGCTCTCAATCATAATGGTTGCATAGGTGCTCTGTGGAGAGACCGTGAAATGCAACTGTCTAAGATGAGTATCAAAATGTAAGATAAATATACCAGACGAAAGCAGACATTGGTTTAACTCAGTGCACATTATTTTACCACAACGGGAACTTGCTTGTTTCATTGAAATCATGAAGGCAATCAACTCAATCAACTTTCTTTCATTCAACTATACAAAACATTTGTGCCGGACTTTGCACCCCCACCCCAGATAGAGTTATTTATGCTAAATTGGAACCAATCCCATCATAGTTAAGTTTGATTAAAGAGTCCAAAATCCTGCAACCAAGGATCTTAATATGTTCATATCTCCATTCAAACTAACAAAACCCGATTAATTTTTATAATACTTAATTATTAGGTACATATTGTTTCCTTCCATAGAACAACAGAGAATGATTCAGTTTCTGGTTTCAATTTGTAACCATTTACATCATACAAATATCATACTTCTCAAACAGTATTGCATTAATTTCACATAACCTACAGAGTGGTAACGATAGAAGACACTGATAGTTATGAACATGGAACTCAACACACAGAAAAGAGGTAAGAATACACAAGAACTACCTGGTCTGCCACGGCGTATAAAAGTGCAATAATACATGGAAGACAGCAACAAACAGCGATACCAATGATACATGCCAGTGCAACACAGAAAACGACAAAAAACACGTCAAAACCCAGGAAAATTATACATAGCCTGCAGAAAAAGCCACATAGCCATAGTTAAGATTTTGTTAATGTCTTGATTTTCAAATAAATGGAAGAGAGAGAGAGAGAGAGAGAGCACAAACCAGTAAAGCTGAGGGGAGGTATGCGCTAAAGCTTGACCACCTGCTGATACCCAGTAGAACCCAATGATCCACCAGATGAATGAAAACATTGTATTTGCAGATTCCAAATGCTTTGCAACGCTGCTGAGAGATTAAAGCAAAAACATTGAGCACGTAAACGAAATAGTCCAAAATAAATCATCCAATTTCTCACACAGTACCAGCTGCAAATAAACAAGCATCCTTCCCTTTCCAGTGGAAAACCAGTTCAGTAATCAACAACAGAGTTTAATATGCATACATATAGTCAATATTACACATAACTAGGGATTTTAGAAAGTATTAATCGAATGAAAACCAAAGTCATCAGTCATCAACAAGCCTTAAAAAGCCAAGAAGAATCATAAAACTAATCCTCTGCTCTACTCTGCATGATAGATTCTGCAGATATATCCTATATCCGCAATTCATGTTAAACAACATAATGGGTTAACGTACACATAAAATCTTATTCTGCTAAAAGTTTTTTTATTTTGCTCCAAATCAAATGCCAGCATTTTAAGCAAACACTCGAGAATTGTCACAAGAAGTTCATAAATTGCGGCAACTAACAACAACCCATCAACAAACATCAAATAGAAGCATGAACATTTCAATTGCATTACATAGCAAAAAGTCATTTGTTACCTGGTACCCTCCTCATTCATATGATCAGCCAAAGACACGTACTGCGATGACAAATCCTCCTCTCTCGACCCAGAACTCAAGTTCCCAACACTCCCTACTCCTTCCTCCGTCGAATTCACCCCCAAAACCCGGCTTCTCTGTCGGCACTGCCTTCTCCGAAACTCGACACAAACACAAACCATATGAACCACGCACTGCAAAGCGTACCCCATGATCCAGAGCCTCAGGGGCATATTCGGCAATTCGTATCGGCTTAGAACCAGGACCGTTGCCGCGACGACGACGAATGCGAAGTTCCAGATGATGTCGAGAACCACCACGGGCTTCGAATACGCCCAATCGCTCTGCCTCTCCTCCAACTGCTCCGCCGCCGTCTCGCGAACCAGCATCGACGGCTCGCGCATGAGCCGACGGCTGCTGGCTTGGCGTAGAAACCGCGCGGCGTCGCGCAGGCTCTGGGGGCGCACAATTCGGTGGCGCCCCGAGTTGGACTCGTCGGACGACCCGCCCGAGTTGCTGAGCAACGGCGTCGTATCGACGATGTCGTCCACGGATCGGTTGGGTGAGGCCATTTCGGGAATTTCGTATTGGAATTTTTATTTTTCAGCGAGATTGTGGAATTGAATGCCTTAACTCGGTGAGCCCATGCAGAGATCTTCAAAACGGTGCGTATTGGCGGAACCTGTGGTCAAATGGGCGGAGGTTTTGTGGCGGTGAGAACATGGAAAAGGTTGGATAAGACAACGCCGACGATGACGATAATGTCGTTCGAATACAGACAAGGCTTTGGAATTGGAATTACTTTTTTTCTTTCTTTTCTTTTCTTAATAAATTTGATTCCTTTGACCAGGGCTAGGTAAATTGATTTGACCATACCGTACACGGTTCGTTCGGTAATTACAGTTAACAGCGGTAATATTTGTTTGCGGTTTGGGATGCGAGTGGAGTCGATTCAGTGGAAGCCAACTCGGCGGTTGAGATTTACCGCTTAAATGCTTCGCTGTACGGTGGATAAATAATTTCCAATAATTTAATTAACTTTTGAATACAATTTGCCAAAAAAACAAAATTAGCTTCTGAATACAACAATATGTGATTCGTCGTAAACTTTTTAGTGAATACAACATATAAATAACATAGTGATCGCATAAACTTGCTTACAGTGACCATGGATTTGATTCTCCCTTTTTCAATATCTTTTTGTATATAAATGAATAAATAATTAATTTTCGAAGCTTTCATTAATGAATAAATAACCAATTTGCGAAGCTTTCATTCTTTATTTTCTCTTTTCTTTTTGTTGTACATTATTAAATTTTAACCAATATTTATTAGGGATTTTACTATATAAGGACAAATAGGAGGGCACCAAGACAAAATAGTCCAACCCCATAAAAATTAGATAAATTGGTTGAGTCACTATCCAACAGTGGCATAAAGAGTTATTTCATGTCATTATCGAACATTGACTGGACCGATTTGTCCAATTCTAGAGGAACTCGACCATTTTAACATTATGTCTTGTGTGAAGGATTTTTTTTTGTTTATTTATCATTTTATGTATTTATTATTAAAGGATCTACACCCTAGCTTGCATTTGAGACAAAATCAAACTATTATAGAAAGTAAAACAAAAGCAATTTATATTTATAATAATCAAGCCTAAAAAAGTAAAATCCAATTTTATCATACAAATAAATAGCATTTTGTCAATATCATTATCATTGGTAAAAAATTCCCCGAAAAATTCTATGGGGCTTGTACTATTTTTAACCTCCATTTCTCCGAATAACCTTTAAAAAAAATTCCAAACATTTTTCTAGCACTTCCAATAAATTAAAATAAATCCAAAAACATTTTTCTAAGATTACAAAATTTTCTCGGGGCTAACAACATGGATGCGTACAACTCTAGATAGATTTACCGATGAGGCCCAAACCTAAAATTTCACTTTTAGGGCTTGAAATCGATAAGAGTTGTAATAACCAAAGCCCGCTCAATCTTTAGTTGCCATTTTCTGGCCCAGAGAAAGGCGCGACCTTTGGTCAGTCAGTTGAAGTTAAATTGGTAGCCGAAGCATTAGGGTTTTAGACTCTGGACAGGGCTCGGGGATTTTGCAGAGCAGCAGCGGCGGCGGCGGCGACATCAGAGCTTGAAGCTTCGACCACCACATAGCAGAGCAGCCATGGTTCTGAAGACCGAGCTCTGTCGTTTCAGTGGCGCCAAGATTTACCCCGGAAAGGGAATCAGATTCATCCGCTCTGATTCTCAGGTCTTCCTCTTCGCCAACTCCAAATGCAAGAGGTACTTCCACAACCGCCTCAAGCCCTCCAAGCTCACCTGGACCGCCATGTACCGTAAGCAGCACAAGAAGGTACCTACACAAAACACACATTCACGAAACGATGCGTTTCGTTTCGAATCGATTGAATATTCTAAGCTCTTGTGTGTGTTTGTGATTTCAGGACATTGCTGCTGAGGCTGTGAAGAAGAAGCGACGCTCAAACAAAAAGCCTTATTCGAGGTCCATTGTTGGTGCCACATTGGAAGTTATTCAGAAGCGAAGGACCGAGAAGCCCGAGGTCCGCGACGCCGCCCGTGAGGCCGCTCTCCGGTAATGCTCTGCTGTTTATTTGATCAACAGTGATAAAATCTATATTGAGTTATTTGATCAACAATGATAAAATGTAGATTGGGTTGTTTGATCAACTTGATAACATCAAATTTGGGGTATTTGATCAACGTGATAAAATCAATTTTGGGTATTTGATCAACTTCACGAACTCAACTTTGTGTTATTTGATAAACTCAATTTTGTATTGTATAAAATCAATGATGGATGTGTGTTTATGCGTGTTTGTCAGTGAAATCAAGGAGAGGATTAAGAAGACTAAGGATGAGAAGAAGGCAAAGAAGGCTGAATTGGTGTCCAAGTCAAAGGGTCAGTCCAAGGGCAATGTGCCCAAGGCTGCTGCCCCAAAAGCCCCTAAGCTTGGAGGTGGTGGTGGAAAGCGATAAGTTTTCTTCTTCCCCCCATCCTCAATATTTATTCTCCTTACCATTTTGCCTAGACGATCGACATTTTTTGTTTCGATTTGATGTATGGATTAATTGGCATTGTTGGCCACTCCAATTTTGGATATTGTTGCATTAGTGAAAGTTTATCGTTTATATTTTAATGCCCTTGAGTTCAGAAAAAAGATATCTTTTATTCACAGCTGATAAACTTGTTTTGTCAACCTGGAAAAGTTGAGTCGTTTTAGACATTCGTTTTGGTAATTTGTATGTACAAACCCTCTGAGTATGACTTGATAATGGACTTGTCTGGTGGGTTTGGATTTTATGGTGGGATGTTTTGTTTTTTTTGGTCAAGGATGGTGGGATGTTTGGTAGTCTAAAAACATGGATTAGACCCAAGGTTGGGATTAAGTTGGATTGGACACCAAGCATGACCATTGACCAATAGGTGAAATGAGTTATGTTTCTCTCGAAATTTGGGCAATACAAATCCAAGGTTTTGTACAGAGAGCTGGTATTTTTCACCTGATTATTTTGCTAAATATTGTTTATTTCGTATGAGATGGAAGCAAATCAGTTTAAGGTCCCGTATTTTTAATTGAAATCAAGTGCGCTTTCAAGACTTTGAAGCACTTCTAGGATTTTCTGAACTTGTCGTAAAGTCGCTTTTAGTCTTTCGACAAGCAGTCTCAAATAAGGTTTCATCCAGATTGTACGCATAAACTTATGCTTGTAACTTCGGATGCCACAATCGACTTCTAGTTTAAAGTTCATAGATCGGTGAAGACCGATAATCTCATGTATTTGTTTGTCACATTACTAAAGAGATACAAAGTTTCCTGCAATAAAGGTGCGTGTCTTACGTGTGTATGAGTAATTGATGTAGTCCTGTATATTAGATGCAAAAAAATTTATACTAGATTTAGTGACTTATCCAATCTAATCTTAAGAACCAAACGAGGCTGAGTGTTATACAAAGCGGTTTCTTTAATTGACCCCGTATCTCTGCGTCACATGAACAAGGATCCTGTTGCTTAATGACACTCAAATCTTGTTGCTCGTGTGATCAAGTTTCAGAAAATGTTAAACTATTACTTAGCATGAACAAATTAAAATATGCCCCCCAAAACTGTAGAGAAATAGTTACACACTTGTCATTCTGGACTTGTACCAGTAGAGAGGAGGAGAGTATGTGAGAGAACGTCAAAGGAAATTTTAGAGCATTTAAAAGCCCTCATATGAGCTGTTTGTTTTTCTTCGTGCTTTTATTTTATTGCGCAAGCTGTAAATACTTGGTGGGAGGGCAAATAGTATTTGATTATTTGATATCAGCAAGCAACGGCTATATCTTGCAGTATCAGCAAAAGGGGGCAAAACACAAATGCAATAAAGGTCAACCCTTTGGCAGAAATACTAATAGTGGTTTGGTTTGGTTTGCTTAGTTGCACACAGAAAGTTAAAAACTTTTTTCCGTTTGAAGTTTTTGTGGAAACCAAGTTTGCTAAACATAATCGTTCTCGTGAGTGAGTGATTTAGCTCTTTCTTCTAGTTGTTTACGCGGGTATAGAGGATTGTCAATGTAATGAAAGTCATTTTGTTGGTTAAACAGAGCCAACAACCTTAGCTTAGGTGAAAAGCAAACTTAAGGTTTAAATTTCCATGGAAGCAAAAGGCTAGCAGCTTGAAATAGGCCAATAGGGTCATCTTCAAAAATCTCATGTTTGGCTCATGGAAGAACCATTCTTATTCTGTAAAATACTAATTAAATCAATTAAGCATGCAGTCTTTTGATACTCCTCCTCCATTAAGTATTTTAAATTATTTAATTAAATACATCATTATAATAACTTGCCAAGCTGAACAAACACACAAGAATGGCATGCACAGATGGCAAAAGAAAAAAAACAGCGACAAAAAAGGAGAGCATGTAGCTTCTAAGCAACTGTCTCTACCTTCAACTCTTTGAAGCCCAACAACCAGAATGTCACACCATGCTGTGTGTTGCCAGCTTTTGTCTTGTTTGTGTCAAAAGGGATCATACATACGCGTAAGCTTTGCTCATGCATTGTCCACCACCTCAACCTAAACTTCGTGCCTACTTCTCACCAAATTACCCAAATAGTTCAAACCACGTAATTTTAGACGTAAACACAAAATCGACGCTAAAAAACTTAATAAAAAATACAAATCTAAATAAATCAAGATTGATTCATTTTAGATTTTTCGGTTTTTATTTTTATCTTTTATTTATATAACTCGGCACCGAATAAAATGGAAAACTCAATTTTTGTTACTTGGGTTGGGTGTATTGATTAAAGATGTGAATCCATTTGTTGAAGTTATGTTTAGTGCTGGCTTATTTTGATTTTATAATCGCATTCTGTGGGGCAGGTAGGTTGGTTGTTCTTACTTCACTTTGATGGTATGTTGTTGTCATGTTGACTAAGTTCTCCAAACAACGAAAGAAAGAGGAAGCAAACGTTTATGCATGCAGTGTCATTTGGCCTTGAAATTGTGAACCTTTCATTTTAATATATACCAGAATGAGTCTTTGTTCAATATTTTCATATCACGTAATGTATAAAAGTAAAAGACAACAACCGAACAATTGTATTTTGTATAGTTGACTTTTATTACAATATAAATACAACACAATACTCAAGCCGATGTGGATTAAGACAGTTATTCAAAACATTGTATTTATCTATTTATATTCGAATTCAATTTCTTTCCCTGTAAATAAGAGTAATTTAAAATAATTTGAATTATATACCGTACATATGAAAATTGAGAACATAATCTCTAGGATTACAAAGATTTCCTTGGCACAAGCAATTAGAAGCATGCGTTTTTACTTTATAGCCACTTTATCTACATTCGAGCAGTTTTTTCAAAAGTGAAAACCATAAAAAAAACCAAAAGCTTTGGATTTTGCAAAGAGTGTTGGAACCAAAGAATATATTATCAGTTTCCAAATTGAGGAAGGATTCTAGTGTACCCAAAGCTAAGTTCTGGTGGGTGTTGTCTTGGAATATATGTTATTCGTGGCACAGCAAATCAGACTTATGTGAAAAATTCTTAGGTTAATACGATTACGTGACTAGATCACTCGTATTTAAGTCTAATTTGGCTTTATGGGTATATGACAGGTGGATGCAAAACTCAGGTTTTGTTAAATCATGCTTAGAAAGTCCCACCAATTTGTGGCCTTTATAGAGAATCATGAAGAAGCTTATGCTTTATTACCTTTTAAGAAAGATTAGTCAAATCAAATTTGCAGAACCAAATGATGAAATTTAGAGCTACAATACAATCAAGTAAAAGGTTAATTAAAAAAGAAGGTCATCATCCCAAATTGTATATGAAATTTTCCTTTTAAATCATTTTGTCTGTTGTAATTTTACTTTAATGGTAAAATCCATTCGAGGTATTATTCGGATATATTTATTTGAGTAATGCAACACTTACTATATTTTTATCTTATATTTCTATATAATATGATGTGGCATGTCTATTCATATGCCACATCAATTAAATTAAATGAAGTGAATTTTTTAATAAATAAAAAAGTTTTATTAATAATTTTTTTTAAGTGTTAAGTTATATATATAAAGTAAGAAATAAAGAATGATGAAACATTTAAAATATTAAAAATATCATTGTAGATCATAAAAATAAAAAAATATTAAATAATTTTAATTAATGTTGTTGTCTAATTCATTTGTCACATCAGCTGATATAAAAGTAGCATTATTTTATTTATTTTGGAGAAGTGCTGAGTCATTGTCATGTGTCCTCCCAAACCATTGTGCGATCTTGATGTGCTGCATTTCTACTTCTGAAGCCACGTGGAGGCATGATCCTTTCACTCGTGTTTTTGGGACTTAATATTTTGATGGTGGCATGATAATGAGAAATTAATTTAAAAAAATATTAAGGGGAATATTACTAATCTTCTTTCAAACTCTTTTTTTTGAACATTCTCATTTTTTCTCATGACATGTGTCATTTTCTCTACACTTAAAACAATAATATTAATGTATTAGACAATATATCTTTTATTCCCAAATTTACCCTTATTAAAAAATAAACAATTAAATTTAAAAAATAAACATTAAAAGTTCAATTTGAAAATAAAAACTATGTATACTTCCCTAAAAAACTTTTTTTAAAAATACAGATAAATATTTTTTAAAATTAATGAACATTCTAATTGATTAAAAGATAAAAAGAAACAGAAAAAAAATTGAAAACCCAAACCCATTACAGCATCTCTCTCTCTCTCTCTCTCTCGCTCTCTCTCTCTCTCTGAGACTCCCCATCCTTACCCAATCATCACCATTCCTTTCCCATCCAAAACCCACCGTGCACTGTGCTTCTCACTCTCCTCCTTCAATCCATACCCCTCTCCCTCTCTCTCTCAGAGTCCCCATCCTTACCCAATCATCACCATTCCTTTCCAATCCAAAACCCACCGTGCACTGTACTTCTCACTCTCCTCTTTCAATCCATACCCCAAAACCCATTCTTCCTTCCCTCACAAAAAAAAAGTAGCAAACAGAAATTTTTTTATTATAAAAAGAAAAATTGACGTTAATTTTGTGGAAGATTTTAAAATTCTCTTTTAATTTTTTAACAAGGTGGAAATAAAAGTTAATTTGTCCAATGCATTTAACAAGGGTAATTTTGGGAAACAAAACATACATTGTCTAATGTATTAATGACATTGTTTTAAGTGGAAAGAAAGTGACACATGTCATATGTCATGAAGAGAAGAGAGAAGGTCCAAAAGAAAAGGTTGCTAGAATTCCTCAAATATTAAAATGACAAATTTGTTATACTCTTTGGCTGCTGGCTTTTTTTGCCCTTCACAAGTTTGGAATTGAAAAATTAATCTGAATTTGATTATTTTAATTTTAGGTTAATTGTACTAGGCTGAATTGCATTAACAAATTAAAGAATGGCTCGATTGTGTAATTAAAAAGGAAGTTAAAGCGTTGAATTAATTTATCTTGCTCGATATGGCCGGCTTAAAAAAACACAAATAATATTAATTTTTCTTTTTTAATTATTCAACAAAACGAACTGGAAAAAAAAAAAAAAAAAACCTCAACAACACTACATAAAACAAACCACATCACAAGAAATTGCAAACATAAATGTCTAATAAAAAAATAAAAAAACAGTAGCCGATCATAACTTCCACATAGAAGTATAGAACTGGTCCATGTGCCCTAACTCTCTTCTTTTTTCTGTTGAAAAATGCTCTCTGGTTTTTTTTTTAAAGCATAAGGATTTAAGCAGGGATAACGATGTAATTTCACAAAAACCAAATGTGAATGTGATTCGGAAACTGCTAAACGTTATTAATTAAGGAATATTAACAGCACCGCGTAATATAAATATATAAAATGACAGACAAGCCAAGTCAGCACAAAGCACTCTCTATCCTACATACAAGAAATAGAGAGAGAGAGAGAGAGAGAGAGAGAGAAATACAAAACACTCTCTCCTCCTAAACATTATTCACATTACTTGTTCGACTGTTAAATCTACAACCTTCTTTGCCCACCCAACTCTTCTGCTTCCAAGTCTCTCATATTTTCTTTTGCTTCATCCAAAAACACGTCTTCTACTCGCTTCCAAGTCACTTCTCAATCCCTCTTCCCATTTTTTTTCTTCCACAATATAAACACCAACCCAAAAAACATTGGCCTTTCTCATTGTACAGAGAAAAAGTTTGAGACTTGAGAGACAAACAGAGAGAGAAAAAGAAAATCAAACCATGGCTGATCTAGAACGAGCAGGAACAGAAAAACCCAGAGCCAACAGCAGTTACAACCCAAACCAGTACTATGTGGGAACTCAGGAGCATCAATGGACATCCTGGTTGATTCCTATGTTTGTGGTGGCCAATATTATTGTCTTCATTGTGGCTATGTTTGTCAACAACTGTCCAAGGAACAATACTGGTAGTGATGGCAAGTGTGTAGCCAAGTTTCTTGGTCGGCTTTCATTTCAGCCTCTCCGGGAGAACCCTCTATTTGGCCCATCTTCTTCCACGTGAGTTCTCTGACTTACCCATCTCTCAATTTAGAGATTTTTCTCGGTTTTTGGATTTGGGTTTGAGAAATTTGATTGCTTTGTAATTGTAAAGTTTATGATTTTGGGGCAAATACGGTTTGCTTATTTGGTTGTGTGCAATTTGAGAATTTACTGTTTTTCCAATGCTGTATGATTATACTTCAATATCTCGTTTTGATATTTTTTCCTTTTCAGTTTTTGATTGGGCATGCTCTCTTGAGTTTAGGCTGATAGAATTGTTTGAAGTGCATGATTTTCTTCTGATTCTTCCTGTGTTGTTTATTCTTTTTGGGTTTTTAAACTTCCAATCCTAATTCATAATGCTAGGTTGGTCTGAGATTCTAACTCATTGATATCCTAAGTGTGAGTTTTTTTCTAATTGCATTTGTGGGACTAGTTTTTTTTTTTTTCTTACCCTTTTCAATTTGTGTTATTCTGCTTGGAAGTTTTGTTATTCTGTCGAATCCTGGAAATTAAAAAGCCATAGTTCAAAGACTGGATTGTTTTTTCGCTTCTTTATTTTTTAAGTTTCCTTTATTTTTGCTTATTATACTTGGATGAAAGTGGTTTCCAGGTGTGTCTGGATGGGAAAATAATATCTCTTTCCTTTTCGCTTTTTGGTTTTTATTATCTGAGAAATATTTCCTGCTTTTGCAGATTGGAAAAATTGGGAGCTCTGAAGTGGTCCAAGGTTGTACATGGGCATCAAGGATGGAGACTTGTCACTTGTATGTGGTTGCATGCCGGTGTCATTCATTTGCTTGCAAACATGCTGAGCTTGATCTTTATCGGCATACGCCTAGAACAGCAATTTGGGTTTGGTATGCCATTTTTCTTACCATGCCTTGAATTGAGGTTTTAAGTAAAATGAGGTCAATTTTAGGACTTCCATGATTATGCATATTAAAAGGGGAGCCTTTTGTTCTTTACATTTAGAAGAGTGCGGATATGGGAACATTCTTAATTTTCTATATTCAACTCTTTTGAATTTATTCTAAATTATGTATGAGGCCTTTTTTATTTATAGTCTCCAGCATCACTTTACTGTGCTGGACGCATTTGTGCATTCAAATTGAATTAAAGGCAATTCAAATAATTGTTTTGTTTCCTGATGATAACCGTGTAGATATTTTAAGCCTTGTTCAATTTCATTATTAGTGTTTTTTCTTTTGACATATTTTTATGATGGTTTTGTTGCATTCTAACATCAGTTCTGGATTGAATGATTTGGCAGTGCGCGTGGGAATAATCTACCTGTTGTCAGGACTTGGTGGGAGCATATTATCAGCCCTTTTTATTCAGAGCAATATTTCTGTTGGTGCTTCTGGCGCTCTGTTTGGACTTCTGGGAGCTATGTTATCGGAGCTTCTCACTAACTGGAGTATATACACCAACAAGGTTTGCTACCGATTTTCCAATTTTATAAAGTGAAGTTGATATTCTTTAAATGGATTTGATGTTTGCATTTGTGTCATGATTTCGTATTAAGATCGGAATGTTTTACTGTCATTAACTCTTGCTTTTCTCTTGCCCTTCCAGGCTGCAGCTCTGTTGACGCTTATAGTCATTATCGCCATTAACTTAGCAGTTGGAATTCTTCCTCATGTTGACAACTTCGCCCACATCGGAGGATTCTTGGCTGGGTTTCTCCTTGGTTTCATTTTGCTCCTTCGTCCTCAGTTTGGATGGATGGAGAGTCGGAATCTTCCAGCTGACACTCGTGTCAAATCTAAGCACAAGCCTTATCAATATATTCTTTTGTTGGTTGCCTCTGCCTTACTGATTGCTGGGTAAGCTTGTTGCTGGAATTCTAATTTATTATTTGAATTTTGCATGATTTAGTATCCATTACATTTTAATCTGGTTCAAATCGGAGACCATCACCGTAGTGTCAGTCTTTTTTTCATCCCTTTTCGTTTCTACTGTCATGGATGAGTTTAAGTATACACATTAGCACATATGAAACTGTTTCAAGATGAGTAATTTTCAATTTTCTTGTTAAATGCAGATTAACTACTGGATTGGTGTTGCTGTTCAAAGGAGAGAACTTAAACAAGCACTGCAGCTGGTGCCATTACCTAAGCTGTGTGCCAACCTCAAGATGGAAATGTGGGAACTGAGAGATGGCCCTCCTCTTTTTTACAAACTTCCATACCTTGACTTGTTCATCTTGTCTCTGATTCTTTTCTTCTTTTATATAATATGTTTCGTTGGGAACCCTCGCTGATGTACATGCATAGAACACATGATATATTCTAGTTTGCTTGGTACATGGAGATATGTAGTAATATGTATATTTGGTACAGAGGATGTCTTTCCGTTATATACATGAGATGTTATTTTTTTCTTTCAAAATGGATATTTTCCTCCTTGTTCTGTTGGACTTGTGTTGCCGTTCTGAGCAGCTTTTGGCCAAACTTTTATCACCATAAGTTAAGGCTGCTGCCCATTCAGTATGGGGAAGACTTGCAAAAACCAACTATGTTTACCGACTTATACACAATAGGAGACTTCCATTTGACATTCTATTATGTGGGTGCTATGCTACGCCAAAGTCGAGCTACTTTAATTGTTATTTGATAAGATTTACAAAGTCAAGCTACTTATGATTGTTACTTGATAAGGTTTACTGACAAGGTTTACAACAGTATTAGCATGCGTAATGCTATCACAAGCGCTGATCAATGTCTGTGATAGGTGATATTTTAAACTACTCTAATCTATGTGAAGTTGAACTCAATGTAAAGGGACAGACTTCGATTTCGTCAACTGGTCTAAATCACATGTGTTACTCTTATTATGTTTGTTTCCAGTTTAACTGTAACTTATCATGCCCACATGTACCCTGCACTTGAGGTCTTAGGTTCGATTCACTTATCTTTCAATATCGCTTGTGTAATTAAAAAATATGTGTGTGCAGAAGCTTTGAAAAGTGGCCCAATTGGCATATGATCTAATGACCCATCTGCAGACCCAAAATCATTTGGTCCTAGTGCAATGCAAGGTTGATTCAATTCAACCCATTTTCCAGTCCCTAATTCTAAAGTTGACATGCAGGCAGTACAGCTGGCTGGAATTTTGCACATTGAAGTTTTCTTCCTTGGAGATGAAAGACTTCGCATTTGTATATAGAAAAAAGAACAGAAATCCATTGAACACAGACAAGTGCCTTACTATTATTTTAGATACACATTTGCATGCGTACGCGTTCGTTCAGACATACTTGTAAATGACGTTTCATGTTTTGTTAATTCTATAGGTGATGTTCGTAGGTGATGTTCTTTAGCCAATTTCTCTTTCCTCTTTTTTAATTTTCCTCTCTCACTCTTGTATGGCCAGATTTCTTTATCTATGTGATATTCCGAAGGGGGAAAAATGAATGAAAAGTCAACAGATTCAATGACTTTAACAATAACCAGAGTTTTTCCTCAATGAGAGCACAAAGGTCAAATGCCATACCACTTAATATTTCTATATATTTTTCATTCTTAAAAGTTTCATGCAATACACTTACTTCACCTTCTGCCAACTTAATTTTACAACTGACACAGAAAGTAATGGCATTTTCCGGAAGCAGCCTTTGATTCAGACCCACAAATGTACGCCCCTACGCTAATAGAATTCTTAACATTACAGGGACAATGAAGTAGTTTAGTACATCAGTTAGCCAGATTAGATTCAAAATTACAGTGGAGGGGGTTGAAACCCCAAAAGGGCACCCCATTAGTATCTGTAACCCACAGGCATCCCAAGCTTGTCCAACCGACCAGATCCCGGGTAGGCTTTGCTTGCAAAGTTTGCGTGCAAGGCGGACGCCCTTTGAGCACTTGATTTCGATTCGCCAAAGCCATGAATGGAGTACCTCTTTGCAGAGCCAGATCTTTCATACTGAGGCCTCTGCTTTGGAGCACTAAGAGACCTTAACTTCGCCTTTGAAGATTCCGTGCATGCCATGTAGCTCGGGTAATCTGAGTAGCCACTTAGGTAACTTTTCGAGCCATCGCTCCTTGTGGGAGTGAAGGGACTTCTCTTTGAATTACCGCCCCTTGATGAAGTGGAATAAAACTGAGGACTACTGTTGGCAGTGCAGAAAGAGTCTTCCTCAACCTCTCGAGAGAATTTCAATGGAGTTAAAGATTGGACCTCGCAAGAAGATGGACTTGGAAGTGTTTGATGGCTTGTAGAGTCTTTTGAAGTGGTAAAGCTATGGCTGTATTGGTCTGAAGCCAGAGCAAGATGAGTAGAGTGGAAAAGGTTTCTCCGTTTAGTTGCGATGTATGGTTTCCCAGTATCGATTTCAAGGACCCTGTCATTCTTTTCATCATCTGTAGTGCCATATGATCTGGAGATATTCCGCTGCAGGAAGTAGTAGGCATGAGGATTGCATATAAGTAGAAAGCATGACAATGCAGATAAAATACAAGATCTGAGCATACCCTGAGTGTTGAAAATTGCTCGAGTTTTGTACTCCTGGATCGGATGGGATGTTCAAATTTTTCAGGGGTTGCTGGACCCTGCATGTAGAAGAAATTTTTCTTGTTTAAAGAGTAAACAAACATTTGGTGAATGCAGATGATATATTTAGGTCATCACTGATTCATAAAACACACAAATCAATTACAGATGGTCAATTAGAACTCAGATGATAATGGCTAATTAATGGCTAATTAGCAGATAGTCAATCACAACTCAGTTAATCATATCAATAACTAACTTTATTTTTCTGATGAGGAGGCAAAACTTGTGAATGAGAAAAGGCTCAACATCTGTGTAGTAGTAAGCTTTTTAACCATCAACGTTTCCCCTCTAACATGTTATCTGTCTACAAGTTTGATATGGACATTAACTGTTATATATCTATTATCCTAGTTGTCAACCTGCCATTCTCATTTATTTGACAGCAAAAGTAGCGTCCACTGTCCATATGAACCTAAAAAAGTTTGGAAGTTTCTTATAATATATAATTACACATCAATGCATCATGGAGCTCTTTAAATTTTCTACCAAACAACCCTCCTTCACAACATTATATGTGTCTGTACTGAAAAGTACATGCATGAATAGAAAAGCCTACTAAGTTGTTCTGAAAAATAATGGTCCCCACAACTCGAAGTTCAAATCTATTTGAAAAAAACTCATATTGGAGGGAAAGGAAAATTTTCCTTACAGGTTGGTGAAATTGAGAAGACTTGGTCCTTGAATGTGAGAGCTCAGAAATTTGGGACCGCCCTGTTCGAGCTCTCGCCTGAGCACGCAAGATTGCTTGCAGCCGCTGCAATCGCGCAGCATTGTTCTTCCTCGCAATATGACCTCTTACCAGTGCCTGAAGTCTCACCAATCCCTTTAATGCTCGCAATGCTCTCCTTGCCTTCAAAATATCCATTTGACAAAGTAACTTAACTTATGAAAAACTAATTAAAACGCATTCGAGATAATACTAAAACTCCACCCAAGTAATAACACAAAATGTCAACTACAACAAAACCAGGATACACCATATCAGTACCAACCAAATGATTGAATAGCCTAAACTTAAATGACATTTTAAATTATGGCGCTGAGGAGCAGGTGCGCGGACCTACACAGAAATTCGAATGGAACAAGAGCCTAAATGAAATTATTTTTAGGCCAGTACCAAATGAATCTATAACTCTGACATGAAAAATAAGAAAACAGGAACGTTTCACTACCAGCCCCTGCAAAAAGGCATCCCATTGTTTGACTGTACTGTGCTGTCTACATTTTAATTCAGCATTAAAGCACCCAACCTACACACCCCCTCCTCTCTTCCTAAGAAAGTCAATTAGAAAATTCTTTTTAAGGAACCCACCAAAACTTTAAGTGTGCAGGACCCAACAGTCAGAAACGTCAACACGCATGGAGTTGAAACTTTTGGCCATCTACATCCACTCCTCTAAAATGCATCAATTACAAAGGGACTGTTAATTAAACAACTTGGTTTCTTTTAGAAAGCCCCACATGACTCCATCGTATTAAATTAGTCAAGTCTTCGCCTTTTGGTTTCTACTATGAGGAAACATCAAACACTGTTGGAATTAAAGAACCCTAACAAAAAGGGCAAAAGAACTAAGAAACCCAATTGAAATTAAGTCCCTTACCTTCCAATTAAACAAGTGTTAGGTGAGAGGTAAGGTGAGGAAATTAAAGAATGCCAAAACCACAGTAAGAATACCAAGACATTGACAATTTGACATTTAAAAAAATGTCATTGGACAAACCAAACCAACTTACTCTAGAAAAGCAAAGAGAAAAGTTTCTGCCCCACCCATTCTGTGAAAACGGCAACACAACCAAAATGGAAGGCCTCTGAAAATTAAATGACCATGTGCTGTAAGAAAAACCCTTGAGAGGTCCAGTGGTCCACACGGGTTTTTCTTGGAAGAAGGTGGTATAGTACGCATCCCTGTGTATTTTAGCGGGTTTATCTATTTCACATCCTCGAAAAATGTTGACGGGTCTCTTTCAGTGTTTGACAGAGAGATGACCCAGAAACGGCAGTGCAAAAGAAGCTGCACGTAATGCCGTTTTAAAGAAAACGACATGGAATGTACAGCTCTCAAAGTAGCCCAACTGGGTATGAGATGAATTCTACAAAGACTAAAACGACGCCGTATGGGACCTTCAGTTACAGAACGTGCAGCAGTTTTCACTGTGTAGTGGTAGAATGGAAGAAGGAACACTAGTTTCTAAGCACGAAGCCTAACGGGAAAGAAGGGACACGTGTCAGCTTCCCGACCCAATGCTAATCCAGTAACTTAATCAGAAATTAACGGTCAATTAAGAAAACTTGTACAAAAAAAAAATTAATAATAATAATAATTCAGCGGTGATACGAACCAAACAGCCTCGGAAAGCAGCTTGAATCTTCAGAGCGGCCCATTCTTCTTCGCGGACCCCAATTAGGGCCGTGCTAACGTGCGCCGCGGGGTTGCTGGGGCACCGTCCGCTGCTCGTCAGGCGGACCACGGCGGCGGCAGCTTGCGCGGCGGCGACTGCGGCTTCGGCCACGGCGGCGGTCGCGGCTGCGACTGCGATGGCGTGTTTGTTGGGATCGACCACGGCGTCGTTTGAGGAGTCGGAAGGAAGCGGCGGGGTGTCGTTTTGATGGCGGTGGTGGTTTTTTTCTCTGTAGGACTTGACGAAGCTCCAGCGGCGTTTGTCTTTGGTGGGTGGTTTTGGGGAGGAGGTGGAGGTTTGGTGGGTCGGGTCGGGCTTTTTGAGGCCCAGGATGGAGCGGAACCATTTGGAGGCTTTGCCCATTTTTTGGGTTGTTCGGAGAAGTGTCTCAGAGGCTAAGGGTGATGTGATGGGAGTGGTTTGAGGAAGTGGGTTTGGTTATGGAGTTGCATTTGCAGTTGCAGAAGAGAGAGAGAGAGAGAGAGAGAGAGAGAGAGAGGGAGAGAGTGAGAGATAAAAGGTTGGGACTTGGGAGCAAAGAAAGAAAGAAAAAGAGGGAATTTATTTATATGGCGGAGATTGTCAAAGGAGGGGACATTGATGGGGAGTTGATTAAACACATGCTAGTAGGGAAGTGAAACTCCATGCTCTGCATGGCGCGTTTGGTTCATTACATTGGTCGTCGTTTGCTCTCTTTTTTGTTGTTGGATTTTTCTAGTTTTTTGGAAATTACAAATTGGAATAAGAACAAAAAGATTGGAATAAATTGGGATCACTGATGCCGTTTTGGTTTTTAGTGTTTATTTTAAAAAGAACAAGATAAATAAAAGATATAAAAAGACTAATCATCTAGCTTTGTGTTTTCTCTTGTTCATAACTTTTGTCACATGCACATGCAGTCGCGTGATGAACATCCTATTTTTAGTTGTGATGTATTGAATTGTTCTTACAAACTAGAACCTATACATATGCATAAAACTATGGATTGCCAAGACAAAGAAATGATCTAGATTTGTCTAATTATGTGTTTAAAATAGTAAAGAAAATTCTAGGGAAGAAAAAATAAAGAAGAGGATCTTGCTTCACAAGGACAAGAGTGAGAAAATATGAGAAGTTCTTGACAACTTCTTGTCACGAGTTAATGTTAAAGCTAATTCTACGTTATACTGAAGAAAAAAAAAAAAAAACTTTTCTTATTCGTAGCACTATGGTAATTGTGCACATATTATCCTCATTTTCAGTTGATTTTCTAATTTATTTTTGTTTTCTTTTTTACAATAGGAAAAAAAGAAAAGAATATGTTTCCTGTCTTTGTTATGATAAATTAATCGGCATTAGATTCCTATCTACCTAAGTCAAATTTGTGACTTACTTCAACTTAGTGGTAACTACTACCAACTACCACCAGATAAAAATGAATTTGTTCTACATTTATCTTCCTTGTTCTAACTAACTCATGATTCTTTTGGATCCACAATTATATATCTTTTTGATTATTCTGAATTTGCAATATCAGTTGGAATGTCTATGTCAAAGTTTCTTCAATTTGTGTGATCGTTAGTAGATGTGTACCAGATTGTCTTAATTTTGATGTTAGACCGATTTTTTTTTTTTTATTGTAATGGTCCTTTGTGACTATTGACTTTTTTTTTTTTGGGTTGAATTATGAATGCAATCCTAAAATTTCTCAACAACAAAAAAAGTATATGACATCTCAACTATATAACTTACTAATAATATTATAATACGTTGATTGATAACATCATATGACGATATGACGGTCACACTCAATAATTTCTCTAAATGACATGCATCATCATTAAGCACATTACCTCAATTTTCATTAAGCATTAAACACATTTAGAGGTAGGTAACAAATGGCACGAGTTTAGACTATAAGAGGGACTTAAGCAAATGAGAGTATTTGGATGACACAAGATTTTGGTGTTTTGGTATAGCACATTTAACTTATTGTGTGTTTACTAATTAAGAATTGGAATTTGAAATTGAAATTGAATTTCAACTATAAAGGATTCATGTGCTTACTTCACATCAAGAAATTAAAAAGTAAGTGGAGCTCACACAAAATTAGGAGTTGAATTCTTGATTTTGGAGGAATTCCATTCTTAGGTGTGATGTAGTATTCTAATTCCTAGAGATTTAACATATTAGGAATTTATTTATTTTTACCAATTATATTCTCACACAATTTTAAAAATTCAAAATTTATCATATACTTTATCCCAACAACGAGAACATTTTAGTAATTAGTATCACTCCAACTCCAACTCTATATGGTTTAGTAAACAACTTTAATAAAAATTCGGAATCTAATTTTCCTCAATCTATATAGTTTAGTAAACAACTTCAATAGGAATCCGGAATCTAATTCTCCTCAATTCAACTCCTCTTCAATCCAATTCATTCGCAATTCAATTCTTCATAATCTATAATCGGACTAGTAAATGTACCATCAATTTATATATTAATTTTGGATTAAAATCGACCTTTGAATCCAGTACTTTTTCTTTCTCTCCCACATCATCTCAACTAAAGTTATTTAAAAAATTCCTAAATTCCTAAATCCCAAATATCATGAGTGATAAAAAGATAGATTCTAAAGAGTAATTGATTGATAGAGAGACACGGCCGAAAACGTCCGTGACAAGTTTATGACTAATGCATGGGAGGCCATGGCTTTTTGGCATGTATTAGTTGTACGTCGAATCTAAGTCAAGTGAGATTAGATTGATAATTGATTAGATACCATCTTATATGAACAACAACAACAAAATAACACAGAAAAATAGAAAACAAAACAAAACAAAACACAAAAAGAGAAAGTGGAATTGTTTGTCTCCATATGTGTCTGCAAGAAAAACCAGTGGATCAAAACACGTACTAGAATATATACACAGATTGCCCTACAACTATAAGACACTGCTCTATTAACCCACACCAACTTAGGTAAATAATCTTTGTGCCTTTCCAATGGCTTAGATGCCATTGGACCCACCTTTTATAAGACAATAACATGTGGGCCACCACATTGATTGATCAGATCAGAGGGAGGGCAAAATCTTGGTGATAATGATACCTCCCCATCGGACCAATGGCTTTACCTGGGGACCCAGTGAATTTTAATCACAAGGGCATCACTGGAAAAGTTGTGGAAAAATGACTGCATGATCATATCATATCTATGAACCAGAAAAATCAGAAATCAGAGATCTTCTATGGGCACAGAGAGACAGAAAAGAGACAGAAATAGATTTATAGAAGCAAAGGAAAATGATGAAGAAAGGGGGGAGGATCACATGTATGTACGTTGTATGTACCCTAGATTTATAGGGCACCCTAGAATTATATGACGTCCAATCATATCCCTAATGCATTGTCATTTCACAAATTCACTAGCAAACTAGGTCTAGCTTACCCTAAACACTACGGCAATGATTAAATATGGACAAAAAGAAAATAAAAAAAGAGTGGGTGGTTTGGATGGACGGTGGAGAAACAACAAAATGCTCAAATCACCGAGTTTTCTACCCTTCACACCCAGCTGCCTGCCGACAGGCATCCGGATCAAACCTGAAACTTGGTCAACTATGTCCACGTGCACCAGATGTCAGGAAAACCATGGTTTGGAGGCAACCAATGTGGATTGGATTACACTGTACAAAAGTGTGCGAAGTTTGACGACGAGTCAAATTCAAATTTCGCTGCTCCGTCAATGTTTTTTTGTTTTTTTTTTGTTTTTCGGTCTGAACCACGAGGTGGTCCTGAATGGGCCCTAATTGTGGGTGGCACCTTTAAGCCTTAACCACAATCTAGACTAATCTCTGCTCACATCGGATCAGTCCTGAGGGATAAAGTGATGGCCAAAGTGGTGACTCCATACGAGAGCAGGGGTTAAACCCTTGACCTTCTCTTAAGGAATGAGAATGCCGAACCACTCACACCAACCACCTTGGTTGTCAATGTTTTTTTTTAAAAATCTAATGGAGCACTTGGTTCGTATGGTTGAGAATTCTGTTTTAAGTTTTATATTGAGCAGTTGGATTGGGTGAGGTGTCAAATGGATTGGGCCGGCACGAATACGGCACGAATATAGCCCGTTTAAGTAAGATTTAATATGATACGGTTCGTATTTTTAAACCATATTAAGATGAGTTAATTAAGTTCAATGAGTCGGGCTAACTCGTGACCCGTAGCAGGCCATGCCAGCTTGAAATCCAACGAACTGACTCGTTTAAAGTCCATTTATTCAATTATACTTTGTTTTAAAGAAAAAAATTCATAATATTATTACATTTATATCTTAAATTCAAATGTATTTCTTTTCTCTAAAAATATATATTAAAATTTAATGTTTTATTTTTATATAAAATAATAATTTTATTTTTCAAATTTTAATTTTTAAAACCCAAATAATAATTTAATCATTTTTTATTTAAATATACTTTAAATAAAGTTATTGACTTTTTTTAAAATAATAAATAATAAATAATATTAGTATATACATAATTATAAAAAAAGATTTAAATGAAGTAATAAAAAAAATTACAAAAAAATACAATATATAAGTCAAATTTGGTATGAGTCCATATCTGCCTGTTTATCCGAGCCCATATGGACTCAGGCTATGAACTCAAACTAAAATTGATGATTCCATATTGGACTCAGGCCATGAACTCAAGCTAAAATTGATGATTTTCATAAATAATTTTCATGATAATGCAATGTCTTTCAGATGAAAAATGTTTTATTTTTTGGCAGAGGATGAAAATAAATGTTTCGTGCATGAAACATGCCAATTATGAAATTCTCCTCAGGATCAGAAGATAGGGTAGGGTCAAGAGAAACCATTACGTCTCTCGTATAAATTACGAAATGAAATATCCCAATCAAGATGCGAATCATGCAATAATATACAATGCTTAAACATTACGTCTCCTTGTATAAACAACTTATCTATTGTTGTTGACTTAATATAAAAATGGATCAAAATTTGGAGAACATAACAGGAAGATCACTAGTGTATTTGCCCGGAAGGAGGCCACAAGTGATACAATCCAATCCGTATACCATTGCAAGGAATGTTGAAATACTACGATTAATAACATCACATGACAGTATTCTAATACCACACAAGTGCCTAGATTGTGCTGGTATTACATGTGTGGCGCGCCGAATAGAAGATAGATAGCTGGTACCAAACTTAGCTCCCATACACTTGGCTTCCCAAAAGACATTAGTTCCCTCTTCTACAGAAAGATTGTAAAATTCAACACTACCCAACATTGGGGGTCTGACACCTTTTTATTTCCCTCAGGTTCCACTTGTAAAACAAATAAACACAATTGTAGAAAAGAAAAAGAAAAAATCTTTATATATATATAGATATATATATATATATATATATATAGATATATATACATCACGCAGTTAATCTAAATTAGCACATTCTTTTGTCCAAAAAAAATTAGCACATTCTGAACTGTTTATTAACGATTGGCAAAAAGGTGCATGTCTAACCTAAACCATATTAAATAGCTAAGCTTCTGAGCTCCTTCTTACCGATGGTGCTGCAACTTTGTGGACCAGACCCTTCATTCTCTGAATTATGTCTTCAAATGATGGCCGCTGTTCTGGGTCACTGCTTGTTATTGACAAGAATGATTTTAGTTCAATTTGCAAGTTCCAAGTTTTTGTAAAGAAAAACGAGCTAGCTGAGTGTACCTTCGCCAACAGTCTTCGATGACCAACACGACTTGGGGGTCGAGGCCTTCTGGTATGTCTAATCTTCTATCCATAAACCCTACAACTCCAACAACCTTCCAAAAGAAATAAACAATTTTCAATGAGATTTAAGAACCACAGAGCATCAAGGTTATATGTGCACATGTGCTCACTCAGAAAAAGAGAGAGAACCTGTAAAGAATTGAGGTTATTCCATGGAATCGATTCGGTCATTAGTTCCCACAGGATGACACCAAAGCCAAACACATCAGACCTGTTTAAAGAGAAGGCAGCTCAATGCATTGGCAAAAAAACATTTGCACAAAAAAGGGAGCAACGACAGGTATACAGCAGACACATAGTTTCCCAGAAAGTTTAGCCACTGTTTATTTAATTGACTTTTAAAGGTCAGTTTTTAGAAATTACTTCTCATTTGAAGGTTCATTTCGAAGGACTTCAGGGGCCATCCACTGAGGCTGCATTTAGAAAAATAAAGACGTCGAAGTAAGATTATTTAATAAAGGTAGTCACATGAATCAGAAAAATTACAACAGCGAAGCTTATCACTTAAATCACTTTTCAATATCTTCTATAGCCTATCTGTGAGCACAGTTCGTAACTAAAAGACCTCAGAAAGAGATCCTGACCGTTCCTCTTCCAGATTTTGCTGTCAAGAAGGTTGCATTCTTCAACTTCGACAAGCCAAAGTCACCAACCTGACAGAAAAAGCGCTTGTCTGAGTGACGGGTATATACTTATTCTGCTTGAATAACTAGTGGCCAGTTCACATTACCTTCACAGTCCAATTCTTATCAACCAGCAGGTTAGACGATTTTAAGTCTCTGTGAACTATAGGTGGATTCCTATGATGCAAGTAATTCATGCCTCTAGCCTGCATTATAAGAGTAGATTTGTTATCTTATTGACAGATGAAAGGCTTAAAAACACTCTTATGTAAAAATAAGAATAAAAGAACTGATCCTCGCATGACTTTGTATGCAATTTGCAAAAGTCATACACAAATTGCATATAGTGTCACACCCTGCTGTAAATAGCCAAAGTTGGATTTGCGCACATTTTGTGCATCTAATGCTGTGACAGCATAATTTTTGTTGTAATGAAGACATGAAGACATGCAACCGTGCGCAGACACAAATACACAGAGAGAGAAGGAGAGAGGGACGTACAACATCAAGGGCCATCATTAGCCGTCGTCTGATGTCTAATGTCTGATTGTTCTTGTGAAGTTGTTTAAAGAGACTTCCCCTAACCACACAAACAGAATCAATGTAATATTAGCCTATAATTGCCATATCATGAGGAGAACGGTATTAAATGGTTTGCATTTATTAAGCCTTCATAAGATCGGTACCAACAGACCCAAAATAAAAAGGCATAATACGAACTGACATAAACATGGTATAATTCAAAATTAACATAACATGAAATAGTAACCTAATGCGTCAACTCTTAATATGATTTGTTGACTAATCATTGAAAAGTAGTATACTTCCAATTACCTAGGTAAGTACTCTGAGACAATGGCAAGCCGTTCTTGTGAACATATTGCTCCCATAAACAACAAAACATTAGGATGCCGCAATCTTTTCATTATATCAATCTAAAGAATTCAAAAGAGATCCTGGGATCAGCTGCTTTCTTTCTCAAACAACAATTACAAACAATAAAAGTCAATTGAGAATTTATATCACCTCCTTTTTGTAGTCATGTAAAATCCCCTCACTGTATTCATTTTTGAAGTACATCTTAATGGCAACATCCTAAAAACACAAAAAAGAATAGAAAATATTGGGTCAAAATTTCAAATTATCGATTTAACTTTGGTTTCAGTAAGATATTAAGGAACTCTTTAAATTTAGACATGTACCGATCCATTCCAGATTCCACGATAAACAATGGCACATGAACCTGGGAGGCAAGAACAAACAAACATGTACGTTTAGAAACCAAAGACCACCAAACTCATTTCACATTTTAAGAAATTCCACCACATAAAGTAAGGATAGCTATTAGGGCCGAAAAGAAAAAGTTCCGAAAAATAGCTTTGGTAACATCACCTAATTTCATTTATATTAACAGACTGTCAAACATGGAATAACTAACAAATCTCCTGCAGAGTTATATATTGAACGTCCTAACAAAGCTGCAAGAGTGATAGTGGGTTCTACCAACCCCCAAAGCATTCAAGGTTTTTTAATTTTGAATAGGTACTAGATTTAAAGCACAAATAGCCCCCTTTACCGTGTCCAATTGCCTCTCCCAAATGCAAGTCATCCCAGCGAATCTCACAATCCTCCCTGGGATTAGAGTCATTAACCCCTTTGCTTGAACAACTATCATGGTTGCCAATGCTCTCCACAGAACTTGGTAATTGTTTACCATTTTGTTCATGCACTGCATCTTGTATCTCTAAAGCATTCAAGTTGTGTTCTTCAGGTTTCGGATAACCTGGTCTGGATAACCTAAAACATTCGTTGCACTCCCTTGAAGAGGCTAAAACAGAATTCTTGCCTGAAGGAATTGGATTTTTTTGCCAAAATGCATTTGAATGAGTTCTCTTATCTTCGAGAGAAGAATTTATTTTGTTGGGTCTTTCTTCCTTACCGTCTGTATCAACAAAGAAGTGGCATGAACTTGATGCTTTTGACTTTCTCGGGGAATTAGGATCCTCTTGTTTCCCTTCTTTGTTGGTTCCTATAATTTGCAGCTTTGCCAAGAACTTTACTGTCTGCACCCATCTCAACCAAATAATTTAGACACACTCTAAAGAGTAATGAAGAGGAAGAAAAAAAAACATAGACATCATGATTTAATATGACGGAGACTCACCAGCGAACCAGGTTTCTCTAAGTTAGCATCTTCAGTGGCTGTTGTAGAGTCCTCCCTGACCTCGTCCATCACACTTGAATTGCACACATCATCTCCATTTCTTGATAGAAGTTTTGAGGCCTGATTGGTTCACCAGTATAATGAGTAAAACACAATTTCAGCTATCTGAATGAAATCACAAGAATTGTGGTTGTGTAGCATAAGCACCAGATTAGAAACAGATGATGCAATCTGTGGCACTGGTACAACTGGTGGTCGCGGGTACTTTAACTGCCATCCTCTATGTTTGGCATTGGCACGATCCTTGAATGCACTCAGATCTGATTCTATTCTATTACACAATGCCGCATCAGTTGAAACTGTGATAATACCGACAAGCTCACCATCTTCATATAAAGGGCTTTTGGTCACCATCGCCATAAATATTTCTCCAGACCTCTTCTTAAAAGGGAACTGACCTGACCATGTTAGCCCAAGTCTCAACCTTTCCATGATTCTCTTTAGAAGTGCATGGTAATCTTCAGCAATGAGGAGCTCAGCAACCCTTTGCCCAAGGACTTCATAGTCCTTCCATCCATAGAGATTCTCAGCAGAACGATTCCTGTATTAAACTCAAATTATTGAGCTCAAACTGATAATATATGATATAGTGCCGAAACATGTCAATCTTTTCTGGGATAAACAATAAACAAGGCACAATTTTTTGAAGCAATTTAACTTCACATGAGCTAACACATGCAAGCTATCAACGACGGCGTCTTTAGTAGGATTTCAGAGGTCAATCCAACATGCATGAGTTCTAGGATACCAAACATAACCACAATTCAGTCAATATAAATGTTCATTGATATAAATAATGCATAACCAGTATGACAACAAAAATTTACAGAAAACTAACAATATAAAACACTTCTTCCTACATTCATATGTCATAAACTCAAATTCTTGAGCTCAAACGGATCATATGTGACGTAATATTGAAAGCATGTCAACATTTGTTGAGGTAAACGCTAAACACGCACAAATTTTGGAGGAATCTAGCTATTCTTTACCAAAAATCCTCGAAAATTTTTAAGAGTCAACAAAACACATTCGCGCAATGCTGAAGTTCATAAATTCATCAACTGTTTCATCAATATCATATATACAGTACCACCACCCTATCACAATGACACAGTCAAAATACATACAACTTCAGAAACCAACAAAACGAATCAAACGACGCAGTTTTGCAATTACGTACCAGTAATTGATCTCTCCAGAGAAAGCTGTGCACACAAGAACGGCGTGGCCCATGGAGTCCAATACGCCCTTGTACGGACTGCCAGAGAGGAAGAACCCGGGCAGATGGAAGCTCGAACCAGAATAGTCTGACGTCAGCACCGCATCGTCTTCTTCTCGCTTCTCCTCCTTCTTCCTCCCGTGGTGCCGAAGCTCATGAAGCTCTGCTCTGAGCCTGGCGTAGCTCGCCTCCAGACTCTGGCACCGATCGAAGAGAACTCGGTACAGACTCTCCGGTGAGTCGTGGGCCGCCATGGCCGTCGTCTCTTAGGTCTCGCGGCAGTGGAGAAGAAAGGGGTGTGCGCAATGCGCATAGCTGTAGCTGCTATATAGCTTTTGGCTTTCTTCTTTACGAAGAGCTGCTCTCGAAATGGTTCTCTCTCTCTCTCTCTCTCTCTCTCTCTGTTGTAATATTTTCTATTTTATATTATTATTTTAATTCTCTGTGTGTACGAATCGCTGGACGAAGCAGGGACCCGCCACGTGTCCCCACCGAACGGAGGGAGCAATCAGGTGCGGAGATGTGTATTGCTTGTGGCCACTAGTTTAACTTTAAAGCAAATTGGGAAGCGGGGAGCGGTTGGCTGCTTAATTCACGACTTTATTTAATTGTTTTTGCAACGTAGTCCATCTCTATCCTCACCATCACCATCACTAGCAAACGAATGGTTTCATGGCTTGATTTAAGCCCAACCGTTGGATGCATCTTGTCCATGACTTGAGAGAGTGAGTTCATTCGATTTTAGCACGCATTAGTATTTGATATTAAAAAGGAAATTTTAATATCCTGATAAAGTATTGTGATTGTGGAAATTAATATGTATTCACTTATGAGTGTTCGTAACTACATGCCGACTCAATATGGTGCATTATGATGTACAGCATGTAAATGTCACACATACACATGTTAACACATTTCAAAGTCAACACTCAACCTAAGTGGGTTTGGTCTCGTGAAAAATTGAACGGGCTACATTACATATGTTGGGCGAATACGATTGGACTCCTTAATGAGGTTCCAAGTTAAATCCTCCGCATGTGCTTTTTTGTAACCCAAAAAAAAGTCAACACTCAATTTCTCATCAGGTTTTCCCATGTGTCCCTGCCCCACGTGAAGGGGCATTATACACACACGTGACTTCATCAACAGAAACGACGTCGTTGGAATAACCAACCGTCATTTGAATAAGGAAACCGTTGGTGGCAGTTTTTCAAAACCAAACGTCTACCCGCGCCTCCAACAACTGCTCTTCTACAAAACCAAACCGTTGGTGGCAGATTTCAGTCACAGAAATCGCAAAAGAAAATGAGAACCCAAACGCCAAAATTAGGGCACAAGACCCTCCTCTTCCTTCTGTGCTTCATCGGGTTTCTCACTCCACACGACGTCGTCGCAGTTCAGATTCTTTCCAAATCGAAGCTCGAGAAGTGCGAGAAGACTTCCGATTCCGGAAACTTGAATTGCACCAAGAAGATCGTCCTCAACATGGCCATTCCTAGTGGCACGGTAAACGACAAACTCACCATCCCTAATTTCACTGCTTGAAATTAAATGCAGGTAATGATTGTGAGATGTTTGATGAAATTACAGAGCGGCGGAGAGGCATCAATTGTTGCCGAAATCGTAGAGGTGGAAGAGAATTCAAGCCAAAAGATGCAAAATTTTCGAATTCCCCCTGTTCTGACCGTCAACAAGTCCGCGGCTTATGCATTGTATGAGCTTACGTACATACGAGTAGGGTAACTGAAACTTTCTTGTTAACTTCTTACTTGGTACTTTTCGATTTCCATATATGTTTTAATTGGTACTTGTAACATTTGTATAGGATGTTGCCTTTAAACCGGAAGAGTACTATGTTAAGACCCGCAAATGTGAGCGAGATGCAGATGCAAAAGTTGTGAAGATATGTGAGAGGCAAACAATCTTTTAGCCTTTTGTTGTTTCCTTCACTGGTTTTTAATTTTTATTGAGCTTTTGATTGGTACAAGTTAAAGGGTTCTTATAGTTTATTGTCTCATGCCAATATAGGGATTTTACCTTTGGGATTATACATTTTAAGAGTTACTTGGAAGCTGCAGTTAGGATCGTAGATTGTGTCCATTTGTCGGGTGAAAATATGGGACCAAAAACTTGGGTGCAAAAGAAGACAGAATATAAAGGCGATGACTGCTTAACCATGTTTACTTTGGTTGCCATGTGAAATGAGTTTGCTTCACTTCTTTTACTCCTCAAAAGTCTGAGTTTGCTTACACACCTTCTTGCTAGTCCTAGTCGTTATTGATGCCGATTTACATTAAATGTTGTTTTAGAAATTATCATTCTGAGGTAGATTCTTATGTTTATGTTACCAAGTAAAGGACATTATATTTGTTTTACGGGGCTTAGATGTCAAAAAGATCACTAGAAATGTACTTACTCTGTATAGAGAGACTTATTAAAAAAATATCTGTTTGGTCACTTCAGAGTTTTGAATGCTTAGTTGGACACTTAGTACATGAGGACTCAGTGTGAAGGAAGGTTCAAGACCTTCATCATATTTGGTAGATTTGTGATGTTCAATATACGCAAGAAAAAACCTCTTCAATTTTGATATTATGGCACTTAAATTTAACCCTAATCTTATTGTGGTGAGTGATAGTGGTGTTTCTAGAAGCAGCTACAGTAGCCTTAATTTATTTATCTATTTAAATTTGGTTTCGTTAACTAACATGCTGAGGAAAAAAAAATTCATTTAGAAGGGGGGGAAGGGTGGTGGGTGGTTGCCTTCATAGACAAACATCATATTCTTTACCATGTTTATATATATGACCAGTGGACTTCCGTTGCATGTTCTGTAGGTTACGGGATGAAAACGATCACATTATTGAGCACACTGAGGTGCCATTTCTACAATCTTTAGTATATGTACTTTCAAAGTTATCATTTTATTTTTGTGCAAGTAGTACTTTTGAGTCTTTAGTATATGTACTTTCAAAGTTATCATTTTATTTTGCCTTTTTTTTATTTTTTTTATTCTTTCTTATAGATCAGGGGTTCTATAGCATTATATGTATACATATTAGGCCTTGTGACATCCCACAATAATTGTTTCTCCACGTTGTCACACTATTTAAGTACATCCCATAATAATATTGGTTGCATATGGTTATTTTCTCTGATTATTTATGCTTGTATTGCTATTTAGCTTACGTTCTAAGGTCACTCGCAATTTATTAGTAGATTGCTCTTGTTGAATTGATGTTGAAAAATGTCCAAAGTTATATGTTCAGTAGTCTATTGATGCTTAACAGTTATTATTTATCATAGATTTTTGTAAGCAGTTTGTGATGTATTCTTTTCTTCCATTTTGTCTGTTATGTTCTGCATAGCCAATCTGCTGTCCTTGTGGGCCTCAGCGGCGGGTACCTTCATCATGTGGAAATGTGTGTAAGTGCATTTTAGTTGTTTACATTTTCTTAAATTTTACTTGTACAATGCCTCTTGCCATCTTGGACTATTGAATTTGATACTTTTCTTTTGTTAGTTGATAAGTTGATGAAGGGAAAAGCGAATACTGCCCATTGTGTCCGTTTTCCGGGTGATTGGTAAGGTCCTTGCTTTAAGTTCTAAGTTCTTCATTGTGCTTATGTTTTTCTTGAAAGGTTCATAATTGATTTTTGATAAGTTCCAGCCGACATGCCATAGCTCTCTGGTTTATAGAAATTTATGAGGCTATGTCATTTTCCGTGGTAGTAGTTGTCTTTTTCTCATATTCTTTTTGTTTTACTTTCAATAAAGTTTTCATATAGAGATCATATTCATAAATTTTCATGAATTTGTGAAATATGATACATTTCTACCGTCAAATAATCTTATCAAATTTAAAATTATGTGAAGAAGCTTGGTTTTTCTTTTCTTCTGGGGAGTTACGAAGGTTGAACTAAGATTACTAAGAGTCCAATATTGTTTTGCTTGAAATAATTGTTTATGTTTGACAATATAAGTGATGGAGGCTACAACTATAAACAATTCTACATGGCCAATATATTTCCTTTTTGATGTTCTTGTTTATTCATACCCTTTGGCCATTATCCGAGAAGTGAATTTTTATTTGTTTATTTTAAAATCCACTTAGGTTCCATGTTTTTGGTATTGGACAGCGGTCAGTGGGATTCAGTGTTCTAGTTCAGGTGAAGACAGGATCTAAAGTTTCGGTATGTTGCTTCTCCACATATGTGTACCATTTATATATTCATTGCTTGTAATGTATTGTGCTTGTTTCTGCTATAGACAATTACTCATTACAATCTAATTCAGTCTTGTAACATGTGTTTGAAAATCTTGTGTCTTTTTCCTGTGGCGAAAAATTAGACCTCTGCTGAAAATTAGAGCTCATTTCATGTTGAACTACTATATACAATTTTCCTTTCCCCGTGGAATGAAGCTCCCTTTTCCCTTTTACTTTACAGCACTTCATCCTCTTATCTTGCTCTTAGTAATGTTAAATTTCATTTCATAACAAAGATTTATGGATACTTTATTTGCCACCAGGAAGTGCTTGTTGGTCCTGAGAATAGAACAGCGATATCCAATGATAATTTTGTACGAGTTAATCTTATTGGAGATTTTGTTGGATACACAAATATACCATCATTCGAGGATTTCTACCTTGTAATTCCGAGGCAGGTATGCAGGCTCCACCAATGTAATTTCCGTTAGTACCATTGGCATATATGCTTTATTTGAAGTATGTATTTCTTACGGGAGTAACTAGGTACAGCTATTCTTTATGTTAATGGTTTTGTAAAAGAGAATGTAATAGGTCAAAAGTTCACTACAATATTTGCACTATGTTTGGATGGTAGTGTTGGTCTGAGGTTCCAATATCACTCATTGGTTTGCATTCGCATTTTAAATAAGTGTGATTCTTGAAAGCATCTGCTATGAGACTGATAATATTAGAGTTACTATAAAAGATCAAGCTAATTGATTAATTTTTCTTTATAAACAGCCATGCAGTATTTGTTATTTTCTTCTATTGCTGAGAGTTTCATTTTCCTTTTGTGGAAGGGGGGTCCTGGTCAACCCCAGAACTTGGGGAGGAACCTTTCTATGTGGATGCTGCTAGAGAGAGTAAGGTTTTCTTTAGATGGTGTTGAATGTAATAAAATTGGTGTCAGTTATGAGGCTTTCAATGGGCAGCCAAACTTTTGCTCTTCACCATTCTGGAGTTGCTTGCATAATCAATTATGGAATTTCTGGGAGGTTTGTATATCCAGCCTGAAAGTTGTATCTTATCTATTGCATGCTTCTCTTTTTGGTTAGGTTTGTCTATCCAGCCTGAAAGTTGTATCTTCTCTAGTGTATGCTTCTCATTTCAGTCTTATTTTTGTTGAATGTATTGCTATAGTTTCGCATTGCTGACATTGGTACTGAAAGTTCCATAAGTGCTTCAAGTTCTTTACATAAACTATAGTGAAATCTCATGTTCTATCATATATCGTTGGCAGAAAGGCAGGAGTCTCTTTCTCCGTTTGTACAATGAGATATTTCAGAGGATTGTGGCTGTTTTATATTTGGTACATGGTTATTTTATAGCTGATGTGGAAACCGAGGAACAAGTTTTTTCTTTCTGACAGGCTGACCAGAACCGAATTGAAAGGAATCAGTTGCCACTTTATGGTGTGGAAGGAAGGTTTGAAAGGATAAACCAGCATCCAGTTATGTCTTAGCAATTTTAGAAGTACATTCACAACAATTTCTATCATCGGGATTTATTTATCATTTCTGATTGGATGCAGAATGCAGGAACTCATTCGTTTTCCATAGGAGTCACTGAAGTTATTAATACTAATCTCTTGATAGAACTAAGTGCTGATGACGTAGAATATGTCTACCAAAGGTTAGTATTTTCAGGCTACTGTATTTGACTTATTTTAGAAGGATTTTGTATTTATTAAAAGGCATGAACATCAACTCCCTATAATGAGTATGCTTGATTGGCTTGTATTTGAAATAATTGTTTCATGTATGGGCTATTCATTTTCAAGGTTTTTATTATTTCCTTAAGCACTCTTACTAATTTTATTTTCAAGAATTTATTTGTTAAGATGAGATGAACTTGGAAAACAAAGATGCCATTGCTCCTTTTTGTACTTTTATTAGCTAAAGTCCTCCTGACTGATATGCTGAAAACTGTGTAGGTTCTTTTCTTTTCGGTTAAGCCAAGTCACTCATGTAATTGATGGAAATAAGTAGTTTTAAACATTGTATCTTATCTCTGTTTGCCAGAGGTTCTGAGGGAGGCACCTTTATGTGTCTCTATTATCCCCATCTCTTTGCTGCCTCCGCACGTACATGATGGGGCTGGATGTGAGGGAGGGTATTCAATTGATATGTATTGTTGGTCCATTCTCTAACAACTTTAACTTTTTGAATTTAGTAGTTTTCTAATAATTAAAATGTGTCTTCACTTGGGACATCTAGAATCCAAATAACCAAGATTTTTAAGCTTCATATAACTTTTTGATCCTCATTAAGTTTCACTTATTGCCGAAGGTTTTTTTTATGCATTTGTAGGAGTCCTGGGAAAATCTTAAGTATCAATGTCCCAATGTTTGAGGCCCTTACTCAATTTGGAACTGCGACAATCACAACAACGAATACTGGTGAAGTGGAAGCATCATATAGTTTAACGGTACCTTATTGACTATTCTTAAATTTTAATATAGACTTAAATGGATTATCCTCTTTTCTTTTTCCCTTTTATTTTTGGATTTGTCCAACTTAAGATGCTAGAGTTAACATGCTCTTTTTATAAAATGGAAAACTGGTCTATTCACTATAGATGTTGTGACAGTTGGGATTGTTAGTGAAGCTGCAAATGAACTTGGAGACAGGGTTTTAATGCTTAAATTTGATTGTGATTATTGCACATGAAGCATTTTTGTCTACAACTTCAGTGAATGGCTGTTGCAATATGTAGTTTCAGATGTGATGAATTTTCCCATCTTGCAGTTTGATTGCTCTAGTGATGTCACCCTCATGGAGGTACTTTTTCCCTACTGCCCATGTATTCAGTTTTGAACATGATGATTATATTCACACAAATGATACTGTGTTTCAGGAACAATTCCTTATTATGAAGCCAAAAGAAACAACAACGCGAGCCTTCAAACTTTACCCAGCAACTGATCAAGCTGCAAAATATGTTTGTGCAGGTAAGATGAGACATGGTTCAGACAGATGATAAAGTAGCCCAAAGTATTTTTGGTAGTACTAACTTTTTTAGTTTGAATGCAGCTATACTAAAGGACTCTGATTATAAAGAAGTAGATAGAGCCGAGTGCCAATTTTCTACAACATCTACTGTCCTTGATAATGGATCACAGGTTTAGTCATAACGATGTTTTACCCTGTAAATCTTCATTCCTTTCAGAAGAAAGTTAAGAAGTTCTTTGAAGTCCAATGTATGAGGCACTTTAGATCAGCATGATTTCTTTAAGTCCGTTTTAAAGACAACAACTGAGAAATGATACTTTGAAATGAAATTAACCTTGTGGAAATTGATTTATGTGATGAATGAACTACTGAAGTCATTAATTGCTGCAGGGTAATCCTTTTAATCCACCAAAGACAGGCACAACCGGTTTCTTTGACTCTGTTGAAAGCATTTGGAACAATCTGTGGAATATTTTGGTAGATTTCGTCACTGGAAAAACTTGCAGGTACTTGCCTGGTTCAGTTTTTTATTCTTTAAACTTTTTTATGCTCTAAATTTTCATTTCTAGTAATGGTTTTGATGGCAGTGGTCCTTTGGTAACCATTCTAACGTGGATTTGTCTGTTCAAAATGCTGGTTGCATTCTAACAATTCTTAATCACGCCACGCCTTGCACACACGATCAGATATTATGCTCAGCTATCATATATATTCTTTTTCTTCTTGTGGATGCATCTGATGTTGGATTGTAGTTGAATTTGCACATTTTAAATCTCTTTTGATTTGTATGAAACCCGGTCCATTTCTCTTTGCATCTTTTTGTGGGCAGAAGGAAATGCCCCAGGTTCTTTGACTTCCGGTGCCACATACAGTATATATGTATGAGTTGGATTGTGATGTTTGGTCTACTTTTGGCAATTTTTCCAACAGGTAAACCTACTTTTTCCAGAAAATTTACATTTAAGCAGATGATTTCAGAGATGCAACGAATACATAAAATATTATGCATGGATGTGCAGTGGTTGTGCTACTGTGGCTTCTACATCAAAAGGGACTTTTTGATCCTTTATATGATTGGTGGGAAGATCATTTTTGGGATAATAATCAGCACACCAAGGATATTCGGAAGCACAGAAGTGACGTAGAACACTTGCACACTCATGTTCATAAACATCATGGGCATGAAGCAAGGAACCACAAGCATGGTTCTCATCATAAGCGAAGAAACATTCACAATGATCACAGGCGTAACCAGTTTGAAAGAGGCAGCGATTATTACTACCATCTCCACCACGTCCACAAAGACAAGCCCAAGCATGGGAGAAGAAAGCATTCAAGTATTATGCAGAAAGTTGATGAAAATACCGGATACCACAGCCATAAAAATGAAAGGAGACTAACCAAAGATTATTCATAGTGACCAGACCAGACCAGACGCAATCAAGTGAACGCAAGAGTGAATTTGGTATGTACAAAAGGCTTTTGGATAACAATCAGTTTAATCTGCATGCTAAACAGAGAGAGTAGTGGCACTTACAGTTTTATACTCTTTCAGTGAATTGATTTTCCTGTTTATATCTATTTTCTTTGGGTCGTGGAAGAATGCAAATGTAAAGATCTTTTTTCACACAGAATGTTACTAGTGCCTTTGTTAGATAATTTTTTTAAAATGTTGGATATCTTGGCATTCCTTTAACCGGTTCTTTTCTCTGCTTCCACCTTTACATGGCGATAATTTAACATTGAGAAGGATCTAGGTAGAAGCATGCCAATCTTTTTTCTTTGGCTTTATTGTATTACATAATTCATTTCATAATAGTGGTTTGAACCCGGGACATTCAGAGGAATTCCGAATCCTGACCAATCTAACCATATGAAAATTGCTTCTTATTTTAGAAAATATTCAAACTGAGGGAATGTCAAGCTCAATGCTTCTTGTTTCACAATATAAAAGCACATGACATTTCTGGTTCAAGTATCAGAGTTATTGGCTGTTTCCTGTTTCCTGTGTCTTTCTCCAGGATACAAATGTGGTAACCATCCGGAAATTGTAGCCCAGGAGTTAGGACTATATTTCCTCCTCTGATTGCTTCCCACCTGAAAATTTTGGATGTGAACATGTTACTCTCTCTCTCTCTCTCTCTGATTACAGGACATTAGTTCTTACCTGTACTTTGTGACTCAGCAATGGAGAAACACAACCATCTCCACTTTAGCAAAGTCTGCTCCTACACGGAGTCTCTATCCGCCGCCAAAAGCCATGAAATCTTTGGATGCACTATTTGTTTTCGTTTCCAGTAAATTAATCAACCATCTTTCAGTGCAGCTTAAGACTGAGAATAAATGGTAGATTAGCTAGAACAATACATTCTCACATATTCATCCTACCTCCCATCTCCACGGATTGAAGACCACAGGATCAGAAACTTCACTTTTCCATCCTTTTTTTTTTTTTTTTAATTTTTATAAAAAATTTATGAAAGGAAGAATATCAGAAGAGGTGTTGGGAGTGAAGAACTGTAAGGTCTCCCCTAGCAGTGGCAATCCCATTGAACTGTAAGGTCTGCCATGGCATTTGGGAATCATCCACCTGTAAACCCAATGTGTCATCCTTGGGGAACCACCAACTTGAATGGGATTTATCCACCGTAATCTTCACTTTTTAAACAAAGACGTGTAAGGAAAAAAGAAGAACTATTGAAATATATATATATGTATGTATATAATATGAATATTAAATTAGAAAATGCTAAAATTTTTAAACGGATAATAACTCATTAAAGTAAAAAATAAAAAAGGGACAATAGATACTTGAGTAATGGCTTTGTAGTAATGGATAATGCTCTAAAGTACTCTTATTGATAAACGAAAATCCGGGAAAAAAATTATTATTTTTTTTTAAAAAGCCCTAGTAAATAGTATAGCCGCACAGTTATACGTACCCTTTTTTTTTTTCTATAAATCGTATAGCCGCGAGGCTATACTCGGGGTTTTTATTTTTTATTTAAAATAGTATAGCCGCGCGGTAATACTCCGATGTTTTATTTTTAAAAAATAGTGTAGCTGCGCGGCTATACAGATTTTGACACATATAGGCACTAGGTAGGTCCTTTTTTTTTTTTTCTATAAATAGTATAGCCGTCTTGCTATACACGGATATTTTTTATTATTAAAAATAGTATAGCCGCCCAGCTATAATAGGACAATTTTTTTTTTTAATTTTTAAAAAAATCGTATAGCCGTCTGGCTTTACTACGGTAATTTATTGTAAAAATTGTATACTTGTTTTGACACGTGGGCACTTGGCACTAGGCGGGTCTCCCTTTTTTTATTTATAAATAGTATGGCCGCGTGGCTATATGGGGTTTTTTATTTTTTATTTAAAATAGTATAGCCGCTCGGCTTGACGTCGGTAATTTATTTAGAAAAAAAAATAGTATAGCTCGGCTATACCTGTTTTGACACGTGGGCATCTAGACACTAGGTGTGTCCCTTTTTTTCGATAAATAATATAACCATGTGGCTAGACTCTTTTTATTTTATTTTATATTTAAAATAGTATAGCCGATCCTATTTATTGAAAAAAATTAAATAGAAAAACCGTATATGACACCATTCCTAACCTCGCCTTCAGTTTTATTCAAAACCCAGAACAGCTCCGTCTTCTTTGGCACAATTACTTCAACAATTCACAACTACAGAACCTAGCCACCGCTCCCTTGAGTTTCTGGCATCTGGGATGCCTTAGCTAGCGGTAACAATGCTTGCGAAGCCATTGCCGCAATTCGACGTGGAATGGTACTCTTTAGGGGGTAAAATCTGCTCCTTGTTCATTCAATACTGGTTTCTAAATTTCTCTGCACATTTGACATGTTCTTATAGTTTGGCATTAAAAGTTTACAACTTTGTTATTTGTTAAGGGTGATGTTTCAGGGTGTGTAGCAGAATTTGATAAGGCAATTGAGTTGGATCCTCGCCAACAGGCATGTAAGTCTAGTTGTAGTTCTTGATAAATGATTTTGTTTTTTTGGGTGGTTTTTGGGATATGAATTGCTGAATTAAGTAAGTTACATAGTGTTGGCTATGGTTTTTATCAGATCTTTGGCAAAGGGGGCTATCACGTTACTATCTTGATAGGTACTAGTTCTTTGATGGTTCTTGTTAAGGTGCATGTCAACTAAGCTGGGTGTCTTTATGCACAGGTTTGGAGAAGGGGCAGAGCAGTCGATTTGGTCCAACTTAAGATGCTAGAGTTAACATGCTCTTTTTATAAAATGGAAAACTGTTGGTCCATTCACTATAGATGTTGTGACAGTTTGGATTGTTATTGAAGCTGCAAATGAACTTAGAGACAGGGTTAATGCTTAAATTTGATTGTTATTATTGCACATGAAGTATTTTTGTCTACAACTTCAGTGAATGGCTGTTACATGGAGATCATTAAACATTGAGAAAGATCTAGGTAGAAGCATGCCAATCTTTTTTCTTTGCCTTTATTGTATTACAGAGTACATTTCATAATAGTGGTCTGAACCCGGGACATTCAGAGAAATTCCGAATCCTAACCAATCTTATTTTAGAAAATATTTAAACTGAGGAAATGGCAAGCTCAATGGTCCATGCTTCACAATCTAAAAGAACATATGGTGGCTCTACCCTCTCGGACATTTCTGCTTCAAGGATCAGGAATTATAGGCTGTTTCCTGTTATCTTTCTCCAGGATACGAATGTGGAAACCTTCCGGAAATTGTAGCCCAGGAGTTCGGACTATATTTCCTCCTCTGATTGCTTCCCACCTGAAAATTTTGGATGAGAACATGTTACTCTCTCTCTTTCTCTCACTCTCTCTCTCACTCATTACAGGACATTAGTTCTTTCTTACCTGTACTTTGTGACTAAGCAATGGAGAAACACAGCCATCTCCACTTTAGCAAAGTCTGCTCCTACGCAGAGTCTCTGTCCGCCGCCAAAAGCCATGAAATCTTTGGATGCGCTATTTGTTTCCGTTCCCTTTAAATTAATCAAACCAACTTCATTGCAGTTTAGGACTGAGAATAAATGGTAGATTAGCTAGAACAATACATTCTCAGATATTCAACCTACCTCCCATCTCCATGGATTGAAGGCCACAGGATCGTCATATATTTCTGGGTTTAAGTGTACCGTTGTGTTACTAACCATAACTCCCCAACCTGCTGGAATTGTATATCCTACACCCACGCCAAATGGTAATAATATGTCAAATTAGAATGATTTCCTATAGCAGGAAAACAATACTCTATGTCATTCCTACATACCCTTGAAATTGATTTCCTTCAGCGCTTTTCGAAAGATGCATGGAGCTATGTTTCCCAGTCTAACCGTTTCGTTGATGAACTGCAAGTTGAAAATTTCAGTTTGTAAAACAGAGGTCTGAATAGAGTGGATTTCCCTTCAAGAACTGAAAGTGAAAATGTCAAGATTCACCTGAAATGTGAAAGTCATTGATTTATATTCTTTCCATGTAAGTCCCGAATCAGCATTTTTCCTTTGTTTTAGAATCATTTCGTGCTCTTCCTGGCATAAGATAGAAAATGTTTATAAGGTTATATATATATATATATATATATATATATATTATAAACTGTTTGGTAACACTTTGAGAGTTCAGACCGTTAATTGCTTTAGCACCAGAGGATGGTCTGATAGAAACTTGATGGCTAAAGTCATAGCAATTGAAGTTGTTTCAAAGCTCGCAAAAAGCAGCACAAACATCAAGTCCAGAGAAATCTCCTCTGTCAAGATTGTTCCCTCTTTCTCAAGTTCTTCAATCACGTAATCGAAAAAGTCGTTTGGCTGATCTTGGGACTTTCCTCGTCTTTCCCGTAGCATGTCTTTCAGCATTCCTATCGCCCTATTCCTTCCCTGCATAAAAATTTGAAAGTGATTGAGACCAAGAGGAGAGACTACATTCTCAGAACTTTTTAGTTTTAAAGTCAGCTTTGAGGATCTAATTCAATGCCTCTATGAGCTTTTGCCTATCCATGGAGAAATATGACCTTGTGAAAGAAAGAGACAAGCGTTGATTTACGTTTACCTGCAAACATTTGTGATAAGCTGTTCCAGGGATGTCCAAAGGAAAGGAGATCAATCCTTGTATGAATGCAACAAAGTTGTCCCTTAAATTCTCCGAGGACTTACTCGAATCATAGCTGATAAGTTTCTTTGCAGTGAGATCAAATATCATCTGCAAAGACCAAATTAATCTGACTTCAAACAAGATATTAACTTTTAGTGAAATTTTATCAAAGAGAAGAAAGGTTAGGCTGAAAATTACACTTGCAGTTGCATCTTTTAGTTCTGTAATGTCCTGACATGACCATTGTTGTAATCTGCTGAGAGCCGCTTGTTCAACATCAGGGATCATCTTTTTAAGGCTTTCGGGTCCAAAGAGATGCAGCACCATGTTCTTGAGATATTTGTACATAACCCCATGCAAGGAACTAACATTTTGCTTCCCAAAAATCTCTGTGAAGGTATCTGGGTACCAACTTTGAAACAAATTTCCCTCTTGTTGGAACACAAAGTAATTCAGATCCGGGTCTGTCGAAATAATAATCGGTCTTCCCACCAAATTAGTCCTGAATATTGGTCCATATCTGCAAAGTCCAAAAATGCAAGATACTAGTAAGGAATATTAAAAACAACTATGCTTGAAAAATTGACAAAGTAGTAGCTGTTATATATGGTATCAGAAACTTCACTTTTCCATCCTTTTTTTTATGAAAGGAGGAATATCAGAAGAGGTGTTGGCAGTGAAGAACTGTAAGGTCTCGCCTAGCAGTGGCAATCCCATTGATCCCGGTGGAAGCTTGCCATGGCATTTGGGATTTCTCCACCTGTAAACCCAATGTGTGATGCTTATAATAGCTAATGCTGCCATGCACAGAGCCCACATTTTTGCCAAAGTATCAGTCCAAGTTCAGAGGAGATCTTTTACTGAAGATTATATTACACTTACAAGACGAGAAGAGGTTAAATAGACAGGTCAGACCAAACTAATGTCACATCATGGCTCAAATTAGTTTGGCTTGTGACTCAAACTAGTGCATAGGCGAGCCAAACCAACCCACTCGTGAACGGTTTGATTCAGACATTTTCTTTCACAAGCAATTAAGCATATATTATAATATTCTTTTACGTGTATCCAAAGAAACTTCACACTGTTGGTGAAAAAGGAAAGGGGAACTTCGAATGCTTTAGCCAGTTTGAGGGATAATTGAACTTCTTTTGATCTAGATCCTATTTACCTATGTCGGTGTGAAAACTAGAATACGCTAATTCCTTAATTAGCTGTTTGTTAATTGTAATTAGTATAGTTCACTTTTTTACCCAAGTAAGGATTAGGGATGGCACAAATCTCTGCCGGTACAGGTACTTGTCAGGTCCCCGATCTTAATGGGGGGAAGATTTCGAGGCAAAACAAGTATCGGGTAAGGGAATCCCCAAACTTGAAAAATCCCTTACGGCAGGGATGGTATTGGCATCCCAGTCCTCGAACCCGACCCGAAAATATAAATGTTTATAAATAAATATATAATTATAATATTTATGTTTAACCCTAAGTTAACCTCCCTCTCCTAATTCTTCATAATATATGTTTATCTTTATATAAAAAGCAAAAGGCAGAGAATGGTGAAACATTCAAAATACCAGAAAATGCCATTAGTTAATTCAAATATTAAGAATTGAAATGATAATTAAATGAGGATAATATGGTAAATTCACATTTTTCATATTTAAAAATTAAAAATTAAAACAAAATCAGATAATAGGTCCTACTTTTATAGAACATAAGAGCATCCACATTGCGGGGGTGTATTTTCGAGGGTGTAAAGCCACTTTTACATCCCTTTTACACCTCCGGAGGTTGTAAATGTAGTTTTTGCTCCAATGGGAAAGATGTATAATTGATTTTTTTTTGGCTTAATTCGTTATTGTGTTAACTTTATAAAATTAATTTTTTGTGCATTTGGTTTATTTTATTTTTTCAAACAAATAGACCTAAAAATATATAAACTCAGAGAAGATATGATTTCATCAAAAATAAATTAAAGCTAGCTGTTTTTTAAAATTAAAGCTGTTGGTCCAGCAATGTAACCGTTGTAGGGTGGGGGGGATGGCAACCAAAAAATGGGCCCACATATGAATTTTGGTTCAGCAACTTTTTTGCTGACTTTTCTCCACTTTATCTCACCTTTTTTCAGTTGGGTCCCACATGCAAAAGATGTAAAAAAATGATGTACATGTACATCTAAATTTGCATATCAGGGTGGTGATGCAAATTTACACTGGTTTACACCTTCCCATTGTGGGTGATTCCGATCACAAAAGGTGTATATTTAACATACACCCCATTATACATCCTCTGCTGTGGATGCTCTAACTACCCATGTTATCTTTTCTTAATTCTAAAAATAAAATAAAAAATAAAAAATAAAACTAATTGGCACATGCGTGAGCATATACCAAGTGGCTAGTAATTATAATATTTGTGCTTACTTTTTATTAAATTTCATACTTATTTATTTTTGTGAGATTCCAAAATTTGTAAGATGATCATGATGAAGATTTGGATTATATATATATATACATATACATATATATATATATATATGTGTGTGTGTGTGTTTTGTCAAATTGAATTGATGTGATTTTGAATAGTTGAATTGAACTTTATAGTTAATTTGGATGTGTTGATTGATAATTTAATATGAAACTTAATGTTAAAATGTATGATTTTTATTTTTTTATTTTTTTATTTGCAAAAAAAAATCGGGGATTCTGGGCGGGTATGGGGGATAGTCCCCCGACGGGGACGGGTACGGGGATTCTTTGAAACCTATTAAACGGGGATGGGAGCGGAGATGGAGAGCGGAGACAGGGATGGTATTGTCATACCTGACCCATATCCGACCCGTTGCCATCCATAATAAGGAGAAAACTATTCTGCCATATCCTCCAATCTCTTCTAAGAAACGTTGCTCTCATTTACAACACATTCTGAATGTAAAGATCTTTCCATTTCTTTGATGTTAGTGGAATACTTAGCTTGCAACATTTTAAAAAAAGAAAAAAAAAGAAAGAAAGATGATGCTGAAACATTTTCACACAAAATTTTAAGCCCAATAGGTGTGGGGCTTTTATCACAAAAAGCCTCAATTATATAAGTAGTGGAATCACTCATTATATATTGTATATATTTTTGTCAAGTTTCTGATGTGGGACTTTATATTGTTCAACATGTTGGATATTTTATGCATTCCCTTAACATGTACTCTTTTTTCAGCTTCCACCTTTACATGGAGATAATTAAGGATTGAGCATGAAACTTTGTATGCCCACATTTATTTATTTTTTGTTTTTATTAAATTGCATGATACATTTCATAATAGTGGTTTGAACCCGTATCTGAATGTGGAAGCCATCCGATAGGGAAAAAAAAAACACCTAGGGAATTATCATAAACTGGGTGAAAGTATTATCTGAATGAAGTAATGTTATACGTGTAACGAAAACTCATAACAGGAAGTAAAAGTATGAATAAATAAAAACAGAGATGGAAAAATGTAAATAGAGTGAGTGAGGAAGAACATTACTGCTCTTGATTCATAGAATAACCAAAATAAAACAACTTAAACATTGTGAAACCAAATCTATTACAATAAGCATACTTGGTTTAAACAAGTTGCACGAGGTAGTCTGCTTGCGCCCTTATACAGTAGCTTAGACAATCGTTTGTATTTAAAAAAGTCTGTTACAACTAATGTGTCAAATTGAGGAATAATAAGGTAACTAAACTATCTAGCTAGTTACAATTCTGATCACAATTGCAAATTCAGGAAATTAATCATGAAATCTCAATCAAATTCAACAATCTAGACCCACTAAATTGATCAAGCAGGTAACTGGGATTGCCTTGCCCTTTCAAGAACAGAAAACATGAACATGGATTTGGAGGTATCCCAATAAAGCCCAATTTTATCATTCTCCTCCAAGCCTCTCCTATGCACAAACTCTAGTCTCCAATCTCCATTGAGAATGTAGCTCTCGGCCGACCCCCAAAGCTTGAAAGTCATGTGATGCCTGGTGTTTGTATCGCAGTCTTCAACTATAACTTCTATGCCCTCTCCACTCTTAACCCTTTTGGCAAACGTGTCATCCAAGTAATGCAAAACATGGTCGATGACCGGTTTTTTCGGCATTAGTAGCCTTGAGCAGCTTCCAAGGTCGCTTACTGTCAGCTTCTTCCTGATTTTCCAAGGCCCGTGATCCTGAGGCTGTGGACTCAGCGTAGTTTCCGGCACTACTGGGTTTCTTTTCTTCTTCTTTAATTCCTTGTTCATATTATTCGTTATTTTCTTGTGTTTCAGATTAGGAGGGAATGCGGAAAATCTGAGAGGAGCAGGGTCGAATTCCTCTGCTTTTCTCTGGTTTGTGTTGTAATTCCAAGTTGGATCACACAAAGTGAGGGCAGTGGAAACTTGGCCCGGTAGTGGACAAGGATTTGCACTGCTACTAGCACGACCAGGGTTTAGGGCTAGGAGTGCTGAGAGCTCATTTTCTTCCTCCATTGTTAATGTTGAAATTAATAGAAGAAAATCAAACTACAGAACAATCAAATAATGAATTCTAGTTGTTGGGGAGAAACGGAGAGACGGGTTTTTGTGCTTGATGCTGCTTGGAATGAAATTGCCAAGAAGTGCAAGAATGTGTGGGTATTTATAAGGTTTTTGTAGCATATCAGTTTGGGATCTGGAAACATCCTTTTTCAATTGGGAACTTGCTTTTCCTTGTTGGGTTTGGTTTAGATGTTAAGGCTTTTTATTGTATCCGTTTGGGGTTAGGAAAAAGGATACATTGCTACACTTTTTAATCAGGAAACGTTTCATTTCCTTTCCTTGTTGGGTTTGGTTTAACCTTCAGTGCAGCTTAGGACTCAGAATAAAATGGTAAAGAGGGTTTGCTTGCCAATATTAGCTACAACAAAATCCCATCTCCATGGATTGAGGGCCACAAGATCATCATATTTTTCACATAATTTTTTTTTTTTTTTTTTGGAATTTCAAATTTATAGAAAGGACCAAGAAAGTCAGAAAACACCCCGAGAAAATAAAGAAGAAAAAGAAATGCTCAAGTAATAGTTTGAAAGCTTTGGTTTGTTACAAGTTTTCTAAAATACATGAAGTATTGATGAAAATACAAAAAAATATAAATTAGTATTATCAAAATGGAATCATAAGTTTTATCTTCTAGACTTATGGTTAAATTTTCAAGTAACTCAAAATTGTCATCATTAAGAACTATTTTTATGTCTAACAAAAATTTATATAGATAAGAATAAATAAAAAATAAATAAAAGACATGATATTCCTGTGAGTGCGGATCGAGAAACTAGTATATATATATTATGCATTATAGCTAGAGTGGCTAAAATGTTAAAATATTTAGAATATTTATATTTTTCCTTTTCTTTGACAAGGCAATATTTCATAGTTGATGCACCAATGTTAAGTGATTGTTGTGACAAAACCATATGAAGTTTTTGTCTAATATTGGTCTTGTAGTCATTTTAGACCCTTAGATGAGGTCCTATATCTTAACAGTTGGATCAAACTAATCAATTTGATCTAACGACTAACTAATTTGATCTAACAGTTAAGAAATAAGGTATCACCTAAAGATCTTAGACAAGACCCTCACTATAGAATTCTACAAGAGGGACAACATCCTAAACGGCCATAAAAAATCACATATTTAGGCCGAAAAGCCCATAGCCCACAACAAGAAAAATTAGCCCAAATTGTACAAATTTGGGTTGAGCGGCCCAAACAACTTAGGCGTATAAATAATAATATTTTATTATTAGCATCACAATGTCCCATAAAGCCAGGCACAAGCATGGGCTAACTAAGAATTTGGTAAGAATTATAAAAGGTAGAACTATTCTCTTTTGGCATGCTTGGGTCTAGTTTTTATTGAAATTATAAAATAAAAATAAAGACGAAGAAAAAGGTGATGGTGATGATGATGATTCAGGTGCATTTTCACACAGAATGTTACAACTTGTAAGTGTGGGCACGGTTCGGTTTGGTTCGGTTTCATCCTCAAACCACAGCTGAACCAATTAAACTTTTACGGTTCGGTGTGGTTCGGTTGAGCTAAAATTAAAATGAAAACCGAACCAAACCAAACCATTCATATCCGGTTCGGTACGGTTTGGTTCGGCCGGTTTAGCATAAAAGAAAACATCATTTTCTCTGTGTCACCGAACATGTTCATTCTCAAGTTCCCTAATATCAAACGCATAAAACATTCACTAATCATACAAGAGGTAAAGAAAAAACATACAAATAAAAGAAGCTGCAAGCAATAATAATTATTAGAGAACATGATTCTCAAAGAAATACAATCTTATTGTGCTTAATTATATAGTTATTACAAAGGAAAAAATAGGACTGGTGGTTTGGTGACAATTCTCCACACTTGTATCTTCCCAAGTGCTGCACCAGCTTTTGTGTGGTATTAAAAACACTAAGGAGGCATGAGATTCCTCTGTTGGTTTCCTCCCCACGCATGTCTCTTCTGTTGTTCACAACATTTGATCTTTTCTCTTGTGAACAGGCATCAAGCATTAATATCACATAAGCAACATTTTATATACATTATTCTATGAACAAAACTAAATCAAAGCAAGGTATGCTACAGTCTTTTTGTACAATAAAATAGATTAGCATATTTTACAACCATAAAAATGAAAAATTAGGCCTCATAGAAAATACCATTTTATTTTTCAACTCTCTAACTTTTTATGTATAACCAGTTATTGGAGACAATACAAAAAATAAAGTAGTAGACAGAACTAGCATATTTTACAAACCCAGCTGATGATGACGATCCACCACCAACAATATTCCCATAATCAATCCTTGCATAACCTGGTGGTCGATGATGGAACTTGGGTTTTGTAGAGATGGATTTCGCTGAGGACAAATGGGTGGGTTTCGCCGAGTTCGAATCATGTTGGCTTGAGTTAGCGTCGAGGGAGAGGGAGAGGGAGATGTAGCAGAGAGAGGGAGATGTAGCAAAGAGAGATGGAGAAATAATGAGAGGGAGTTTCAGCTAGGGTTAAGAGACGAAGGAAGGGAGATAGGAGAGAGGCTCTTCTGAGGGAGAGAGAATGGTTAGATAACTTAGATGTGTCCGTGAGTTGTAGTTTTGGAGTCCAATCAAGTGTTGCAGGGTACATGGTACACTCTTAAATAACCACTCAAACCTTGCCACATGTAAACTAAATTAAATAAATAATAAATTGATTTATAATCGGTCCGGTTCGGTTTAGGACAGTTTTTAAAACTCTCAAACCACAGCTGAACCAAACCAAACCGGTTCGGTTCGGTTTTTCAAAATGTTGACTTTTTCTTTGGTCAAAACCAAACCAAACCAATCCAATATAATCGGTTCGGCCGGATTGACCGGATCGGCCGGATTGATGCCCACCCCTAGTTACAAGTATATCCTCATTTTGATAAAATGTATTATATGTTGGATTCTACATTTGTCTTTAAACGGTTCTTTTTTCTCTTTTCTGCTTCCACCCTTATACAACTAAACATTGTTCGAAAAAAAAAAAAAAAAAGGAGGAAGAAAATTGGTGTAGAAGCATAAAACTTTGTATGTGACCCCAAACAAAAATATGGGTTGGTCTTTGTTTGTGGAGAGAACATGATATAATTGCTTTTCTTCTCTGTACATATTCCAAATGTGATGTTCTTGATCTGTCATCCTCTTTGCAGCTTGAGAGAAATAAAAATCCCGGTGCAAAATATGTCAAGCTGGAAAAAATCTCCTGTGCCTCTCTCTCTCTCTCTCTCTCTCTCTCTCTCTCTCTCTCTCTCTAGCCATACAAATGACTTGCCTACTAACATTTCTGGTTTAAGCATCTGCAGCTATATAATGCTGTTTTCTGTTCCTTGTATCCTTCTCCATGATCTTAACATGAAAACCATTTGGAAATTGTAAACCCGGAGTTCGAACTATATCTCCTCCTTTGATTGCTTCCCACCTGAAAAATTTTGGATGCAAAAAAATGTTATTAGTCTCTCTCTCTGTCTCCTTGCCTCTCTCTTTCCCGTTCTCTCTCTTTGATTTCTGGGCTTTCTTACCTGTACTTTGTAACTAAGCAATGAAGAAACACAGCCATCTGCACCTTAGTAAAATCTGTCCCAACACAGAATCTCATGCCACCACCAAAAGCCATGAAATGTTTTGATGCACTGCTTACTTCTACTCCCTGCATTAAAACTTACTTTTTAGTACAAACAACTGAGGTGTAAGGACAAAGGGTTAGGAGATTTTCAAGCCAAGATCAATGCAGTCTGATATAATATTGAAACTCACCTCCCATCTCCATGGATTGAAGGCCACAGGGTCTTCATATTTTGCTGGGTTTAAATGTACTGCTGGGGGACAAACCATTACTGCCCAACCTGCTGGAATGGTATATCCTGCACAACAAAATTGGTATGACAAGTCCAATTAGGATGATGTTCATAGTTGAAACTTATTTTATAGTTGAAAACAATACTATGTGTCATTTCTACTTACCCTTAAAGTTTATTTCTCTCACTGCTTTGCGAAAGATACCGGGAACTATATTTGCCAGCCTAACCGTTTCGTTGATGAACTGCAAGTCAAAATTTATCAGTTTTTTACTTTGTTCAACAGAGGTATGAACAGATTTTGTATAATTTGCATCTCTTTTTTTTTTTTTCTTTTTTTTTTTTTTGTGGTCAACATTTTGCTTTTAAGCATTGGAAGTGTAAAGAGTGAGACTCACCTGAAATGTGAATGTCATTGACTTGTATTCTTTCCATGTAAGTCCAGAATCAGCAATTTCCCTTTGCTTTATAATCATCTCATGCTCTTCCTGACATAAGATGTAAATGTTAAGAACTTGTTAGGAGGGGCGACAATGAGGATGTTGAAATCAATAGCATGGTTTGAAATGTTTTCGTACCGTTAATTGCTTTAGCACAAGAGGATGGTCTGAAAGAAACTTCATGGCTAATGTTATAGCTAGAGAAGTTGTTTCGAAGCTTGCAAAAAGCAGCACAAACATTAAGTCCAAAGCAATTCCCTCTGTCAGGATTGTTCCCTCTTTCTTAAGTTCTTCAAGAACATAATCAAAAAAATCAACCGGTTGCTTCCGGGACTCTGCTCGTCTTTCCTGCAGCATGTTCTTCAGCATTCTCATTGCGTTTTTCCTACCCTGAGAAATTGTTGAAGGTCAAGAACAAGAGAACATACTTGATTGTTTTCAAAATGGAACTTTTTGCTTTGATTGGCCTTGTGAAAGCACGAAACAAGTGTTGTGAATGATACTCACGCAATTACCTGTAAACATTTGTGATAAGCTGTTCCAGGGATGTCCAAAGGAAAGGAGATCAATCCTTGTATGAATGCAACAAAGTTTTCCCTTAAATTCTCCGAGGACTTATTTGAATCATAACTGATAAGTTTTTTTGCAGTGAGATCAAATATCATCTGCAAAGACAAATTGATCAGACTTAAAACAAGATATTAACTTTTAGTGAAATTTTATCAAAGAGAAGAAAGGTTAGGCTGAAAATTACACTTGCAGTTGCATCTTTTAGTTCTGTAATGTCCTGATATGACCATTGTTGTAATCTGCTGAGAGCTGCTTGTTCAACTTCAGGGATCATCTTTTTAAGGTTTTCGGGTCCAAAGAGATGCAGCACCATGTTCTTGAGATATTTGTACATAACCCCATGCAAGGAACCAACATTTTGCTTGCCAAAAATCTCTGTGAAGGTATCTGGGTACCAACTTTGAAACAAATTTCCCTCTTGTTGGAAGACAAAGTAATTGAGATCCGGGTCTGTCGATATTATAACTGGTCTTCCCACCAAATTAGTCCTGAAAATTGGTCCATATCTGCAAAGTCCAAAATGCAGAACACATGTAAAGAAGATGAGAAAACAAGAACCAAAAAGAGGAATTAGAAGATGGCAAGGAAGAAGCAGCTGTTTAATTATCAGAAATATCACCTTTTCATTCTTTTCTTGATGAAGGGAGGAATATCAGAAGAGGTGTTGGGAGTGAAGAACTGTAAGGTCTCTCCAAGTAGCGGCAATCCCATTGAACCTGGTGGAAGTTTTCCATGGCACCTAGGATTTCTCCACCTATAAACCCAATGCGTAATGCTTATAATAAGCAATGCTGCAAGGCACAAAGCCCACATCTTTGCCAAACTATCAGCACTTCAACTTCCAAGAGGAGATTAGCTGAACTGAAAGATCACAACAAATATATATATATAAATATGCTGCACTCGGTTTTTTGACAGAAAAAGAAAACAAGGGACAGCTTGAGATTACTTGAAATGAGAAGATGTTGAATGGAAAGAATGGACAGAGAGGAGAAGGAAGTGCTGGCATGTATCTGAGCATCCATTAGGAGATCTTCTTAAATAGACTGGCCAAAACTTACAACTTGTCAGAATAATAATAATAAATTTCAGCTATTCTCTTTGTTTTGTGAAGTTGGTTGTTGCAAAATGATATATTAGTTGGAGATAGAATAAATTATTTTAGATTAATTCTGTCTAGAGGGACACTTATTACCCTTTGTCAACGCCCTCTATAAAATTGGATTAAAGAGAGAGCCTTGCATGACTATGAACCTCACAGGATGCTTCCTCTCTCTCTCTCTCTCTCTCTCTTGCTGAATGATTTGTGGTTTTTGATAGGGCAGAATTCTGGCCTTTTTTAAGGAGATTTTGCAGGAACAGGACACTTCCCTAGATTTTTGAGTAGATTGAGGTTCACAGTATATGCCTAACTATAAGCTTAAGCATCTGAAACCAACTTCATGTTGGAAATGTCAAAACCTTATTGGGTTTTACCAACATCTGAAATCTTATCAATATCTAGGCTAAATACCAGAGTATCTATGTATGATGTTGCAGTTTCAGTTTCATTTTCTTTATTTCTTTGTTTGTTAGAATAAGATCTTTTCCTAGATATTTGCTTTAGTCTAATACTAGAAATGTCAAACTCTCAATCTTAATGCCTACATCAATAGTGATCTCAAATGGACTGAATCTTAATGCCTACATCAATTCTGATCTCAAATAGAGTGTCCTATATGTTTAATGCAACTACCATTTATGCTTTCGATTATTCTTTTGTATGAAATTCGTATCATAATCCTTTTCTAACTTGATGACTTTGTGTTATATTCAACGTGCAGCAGATCTCGGGTTCGACTAAGTCTCTATTAAAAGTTCAGCAGATTTTGGGTTCGACTAATATTGTGCTACATCCAAAATACATTCAGGAGGTCTTAAGTTCGACTCACATCTAATCGATGGTAAACAACCATGAATTCATAATGAGAATTTTCAAGAGTAGGTGTGCTAAGCTAGCTGATGAGATTGACCCATTTGGACACATAGAGCACCGCCCCATTGAGCCACGGACTAAAATGGGATGCAACAACTACAACCACAAATGCAGGTGTAGGTCACTGTGGAGCATGATCACAATTATATGCAAATTACATTATAAAATATATGTTTAATCCAATATGTCACCATAGTATAGGAGGGAAATTTCACATGTAAATACATCAATTAATGGAGCTTATTAGGCTATGCTTAGGGCTAGAAAACATAAGTATGGAGATCCTCCAACCTTGTCTCCAGGTTTTCTTGTTTTTCTTTTGACTCGGTAAACACATTAATCAACCATCTCTCAACCCTTCTGCTGACAAAATTTCAGATTTGCAGACAATACAAGATAGCATGACACAGATTACTCAACTACTTAGCACGGCCTTGTATAAAAGGGCTTGCTAGCTATGAGTTCAAGATTTATGTTATCTTAGATTTTTTATATATTTTATTTTATAATACAAGCGATAGTCTAAACTATAAGGGTGAGTGAGGTTTTTCTCACACACACTTTCAAGATGTCATGAGATTTCGAACCTGAGATTGTTGGTATGTAAGTTAATGATTTTTTCTACTAGATTAGATCTCGTTGGCATGTGATCTTAGATCTTTAAATTAAAAAATTTCAACTTAAAAACTTTAGAAAGTTACGAGTATTTTCCATTGCACTTGAGATTCTTTGTTGGATTCATTCATCGCAATATCACTTCTCTTAAAAAACTAAAGGGTTTTCAATTTGTTGTTTTGTTTAACATGGAAAATGATCTCATGTTTGGTGGGGGACTTGGGAGTTTGGGGGTCCTACCTGTCTTGATTCTACAACGGCAAGGATGTGCTGGTGGGAACCCAATCCAAAGGGTCCACATCCAGAGATCTCCTATGTTTAGTTTCAATTATCTCTATTGACCTCACAGCCCGCCCTCATTTTGTCTACCAATTGAACGGTGTAAGATGATCCATATGGTTTGTTTATAATTACAGGGTGGCACACTGGCACTAAAACTGTAGGTCTGTGTCTGTGTGCTGTGATTGGACATCAAGTTTTTTCTTTTGGTCTTCTTTGGGGTTAATTGGAAGAAACAATCAAGACTGGTCAAACCTATATACAAGCATCTCTAACTTCAACTCTAGAAAACGTCACAATATATTCATGAACTTAAATCTGATTCGCCAAATTTAAGTATTAGTGTTCTCTTATGCTATTGGTGGACGTGTAACTAAAATTACTCAATATATAGAATCATATCTGAATGCTTAATTTGGATCGATGTTGTGACAACATAACAAGTTCAGATAATTTCGATATTATTCTAAATTTAAGCATCTCTTTAAAGAACGAGAATTGTCAATTTCACATAGTATGATATCTTTCATTATCCAATTATTAATCTGAATCATTAATCACGTATGATTTCAATATTAAGAGTCTAACAATATATATAACCTTACTCTCTCAAAGGCCAAAAAGAGTTTAAAGAGCAAAATTATTTGTTACTTGATGTTTGGGTTTTGAGTTACTCGAGAAGGAGAGGATTGAGGAGAAAGTTGTTGTTTTTGTCTCTACCGTGCGCATTGGGAATGCATTATGAAGCAACAGCAAAGAATAGTAGGAGTCAAAATTATGAAACTGCCTTTTTACCCCAAATTGCATGAGGAAATAAAATGACGGATTAAAAGCCAAGCCTAGCTATCATATTCTTCCATAAATTAAGGTTTTTTTATTTATGAAAATCATGTAAGAATTTGAATCTATATAACATTGATGTGCCACATTCAGATGTTGTATATATTTGAAGTTTGGGGTATATATTTGTACTTCTTAAAAAATGGTATTATTAAGCAATAAATTTGGAGCCCGTTTATAAATACTTCTGTAAGGAGCACTTCTTCTCTTCCCATTAGTGCTTTTGCAAGGAGCGCTTTTAGTTGAAGTTACTTGAAATATTTATTAAATATTCAAGTGCTTCTTGAAAACAACTTGAAAGTGCTTCTTGAAAAAGTACACACTACGTGCTCCTCTAAAAAGCACTTTTATGACCTATAAACATTTTAAAGTTTTTTTTTTTTTGCCCAATTTTGTTAGAAATCGCTTTTAACTCTTCTATAAGCAGTCCCAAACAGGGCAGATACATATGTGTGTTAACTATGATTCGATGACATGTAATTAAGCAATAAAACCAGTTAGATTTTGTGTCTCTATGATTCACACCCACTTGTGCCCTCAAGTTGCCATGTACACCAGCATGTATCATGTGTTAATTATGATTAGATGACATGTAATTAAGCAAGAAACCCAGTTGGATTATGTTTTACAATTCAATTAATTGTCAGAAGAGCTAATTAACTAAGAATAAAATGAGATTGAAGGGATCTGATGATAGCTTCTTTGTTTGGTAAGTGAGGATTAATGCATATATGCTTGCACGTGTATACACATGGCTAGCGAATGATCGTATCGCGTACATGCGTGTGTACATTAATTATTATAAACTAATAAGTGAAAATTCCTTAATCATGTATTAATAAATAATCTGGCGTTAATCAATGACAGATTTCCATTAATTTTTCCATATCAACCAATAATCAGGAGATTATAAAACACCAAGTGCTCTATGGGTCTACTACTCCCATATAACGGGAGTGGGGTAATCAGACAATTAATCTAATCCATGTGTTTAGATATTTAATCAATAAGACCCACCTTGACCATACAATATCACTCGATAATTGTGATGTTCTACAGCATTCTCAGTCTCAGAAGCTCAGCATGGCTTAAAGTGTAAGTCTCTTCTCTCACACACACACACAAATATGTATAAGGCCTCATTACATTGTAGTTCCCGTAATTTGTCTAATTTTCCACTCGAGGATGTATAGTTTCAATTTTCTCAATGAAAAATACTTGCTTCATTCTCCTGAAAGTAGGTTCATGTCAATCATAGGTTAACATATGTGTATAGATTTTTCTTTTGATATTTTTGATGAATTATTTTTGCATATGTATCAAATTGTGATTTGCAGGAAGTATGAATATCTCATTTCTTATATATATATCAAGCACAATCTCTTAACTCAAATATTCCTATGTTTCATCCTCACATGCATACACAAACCATAATATTTGACTCTCATTTCTTAATTTCTTGCATCAAAAGGTCCCAAAGCAAACATCGCCTCAAATAACCTTCATTTCACTCTACTGGTTGAAGGTGCTGAGCTAAGCAAGCTGAATATAAATAATCATCACTTATGACTTGATCTATCAAAATTCAAGGGCCTAAGAAACATGACCAGCTCGTAGGGTTTGAAAATATACAAGCTTTTGCCTTGTGAAACAATCCAATTCCCATTCGTTGGTCGCTATTGGCTTTTCTTTTAGTGGTTCAAGTTCATGTATTCAACGGTTTCTTGATTCAGCTACAATGAAGGGCACATGTTCCTTGACACGGGATATATGATCAGATAGAGTTAGCTTTTGCTTAACCCTGACCTTTTACCATATTATATATATATATATATATATATATTTGCATATTAAGGGACTAGGTGGACCAAATTCAACCCACATAGTAAGCTCATGGTATTTTGAATCATATATTTAACTCGATCAATAGTCTAAATTCACAGTCCGTCATTAAGTTGTCAATCAATCTTATAAAAGAATATGTTCGAATATATATAATTTGCAATGATAAAATGTGAAACATTCACGAGAATGAAAAACTTTTGTGAGGTTATTCATGCCTTGTAATTTAGGATGGCAGAACTGTGTAATTAACAAATAGCATGTGTTTAAATTTGATAATAAGTTTTTTATTTTTTGAAAACATGTTAATTTTTAATTATACTTGTTCCGTGAACCTCACGCAAACTTTGCTCTTTCACTATGGTCCCATTTCCAAGTTGTCAAAGCAGACTATTTGTATGTTCTACAACATGGACCAAAACCCATGATTGGACAATATTATTATTCATATATGAAAAAGACTTCAGAAATTCCTTTAAAAAAACAAATGGGCCCCCAAAATCATATAAGCACATATTATTTTGCACTTTGAGCTAAGATTGTCACACCATGCATGCCCATTTATTATTGAAAATAGGATGGAAAAAAATAGTTATTTTCCTTTTTATTATCTTCCCTCATTCATAAAGTCTTGAATGATTGGCATCTCTTTATTTTCTGGTGCCATCTTAATATTATTTGTTTTGGTTGGAACTTGGAGTGTATCTTAATACTTTATACAAAAGTGTATTTCTAGAAAATGAAATGGGCTGTTAGGTATATAACTTAGTTGATTGAGTTCTTTCACTTCTATTCATATAGGCAGAAGTTCGAAACCCTAGGCACTCAATGAATATTTGTATAAAGCCCTTTCCCCAATTCCAATTGCTTATACTAAAAAAACTAAAATGGGCTTGGATCCAATCTTTTTCAAATGTGATGACCCACTAACCAATGTCAAAGAGTTCAGACTAACTAATTATGGAAAGGTTTACTATGCGAATAATGCTATCCTTATCACATTTTTATCTTACATTTTTATATGATATGATGTGGTATGTCCATATCATATGTCACATTAATTAAATTAATAAAATATATTTTAACAAATAAACAAAAAATATTAATTACATTAATTAACTTATGTGGTATGTAAATATTAGCTGCCATATCATATGGTATATAAATTGTGATTTACAAATATAGTAAAGCTAGGATTCATGGTGTCAGCAGTGATGAATTAGAGCCCTCCTCTTTTGGCGGCCAAATTTTGGAAATTTGTCAGCCAACAATCCAACATGGTATAATTGACAACGACTGGCACCCATGTGACCATTTATGCCATGCACTTGACGACCCATCTTCAATAGGATGAAAGAAAGCCCAGGGTTTATGGTGGCCTGCGCTTGGGAAAATCTCCGGCTTCATTTTATTTAGATTTTGTTCTTCACAGCTCACCAACGAAGTATCATGGAGAAAGAAATAAAGAACAGAATATGAGGCAAAGACACAAAGGCAATCTCAGTCTCTTTCAGCTAGGATTCTTTCTTCCAAAATTGTCATTTAATACCAGAGAAGATAAATTTTGAGTGTGACCGTAACACCGCGGTTGAGCAAAAGAATAAACCAACTAAAAGACTGAAAATGAACAGAGTGAAGTAAGCGGCATGCTGTTACTCTAATCAAACATTAACATTTATTAGATGAAGGATAGCAGGGTTTGTTTTTACAATGAAATTCAAGTGGCATAAACATGTTAGTGGAAACTGCTCTCCTTTTAAGTTAGTTTGGTCCTGGCCGTAACAATCCGTTGAAGAACTGCGACTGCAAACTCAACCATGTTCAGAAACTGGATGTGTTGAACACAACACGATGACTCAATTACCACCCTTAATCATTTTTGCACAACTTGAAATCTAAGCACAAGAGAAAGAAGACAATAATCTCTCTGTGTATACGCATCAGGAGTATGGTAAAAAAATGTGTGAAATATTGTATCCGATTGTACAAATCCTCCCCGTTAACAAAAAACCCCACCTTAAACTAAAATGGAAAAGAAGATATAAAAACCCCGTATAGATTTGCTGATGAAAACATGTGTTCCAAAAGAAGTGATGATCTTCTATCCATGATAAATACAACCTTGAACTCTTGCAAGCAAGCAGTTAACAGATGAATCGCTGCTGAGCGCTGATGCTATTCTTGGTGATGCAAGGAGTATACTGAGAAGCTGAATGATCAGAGACAAACTTCATTTCTAAGAACTGATTAAGATTTTCCATTTTGAAGCTTTGCATTAGTTAACTTTTTTAGCTTCCGGTCATGATTGAGCATTGCACTAACACTTTCAACCACCAGCACCATCTGCATGGTCCAGAGCACACATTAGTAGAGAGGGTTACGCTCAAATACCATAAATTAACAGATTCATTGAGTTGCGAATCAGCCATTGGTTGATCAGGCTAACAAGATTCACATAAGTGTCAAAGTGGATATAGCGGGGTGATGACTCTGTCATGGTTTTATTTCACAGAAATCATCCTGTGAATCAACTATACAATAAGGAAGCTACATTTTTCTCCCTTTGAAACTCATATATGAATCATTTGATGCAAAGAAATAACTGATAAGAGTTCACAAACCTGCAAACAAGCATAAGTAATTGCAGTAGCAAAGTAGAAATTTGCATTGCCAGTGCCCTGCAAGTTTGAAAAAGTCCTTAATTATAAGAAACACTTATATAACCATTTTAAAGTTCAGAACAACTGTAGAGAGAGCCATACCCTCCATATCCATAGGTTGTGCATCACAGGGCTAAGGAGGGAAACCCCAACATAAACACTGAAGAGGCAGAACGAGAATTGCATTTCTGCATATCATAAAAATATAATGTTTAAGATGCCAAACCATGTCAAATGCATAAAGGGAATAGAAAGAGAACCAACTGACTTGCCTGACAGTTCATTAACAAACCAGCCCAACAAACCAAAGTACAGAGCTGAATCCCCAACCTAAACAAAATTGTAATACAATGGAAGAACAAAAAAAATCAGGCTGCCTATCACATAACTTCAGAAACATGCATCGAAGACTTTAGCTTCAGCACCAGAAAATATAGAAGACTTCTGAAGAAAAACAAGAACTTACAGAAGGATAAGACTTAAGCATTGATGAGATGGTGATGTAGACAAAAGCAAGAAAGCAGGGACGGTGCTTGAGCCGTATGGCCAATGGAAATATCATAAAGAGAATATTCATATGGAAAACAATCAGGAAGAAATTTCTGAAAAAATCGAAGACCTCTGCAAAGAAATACCTGCATCAAAATATTAAATGAGTGATCAAATTCATGCCACGCCTCAGAAGTAAACTTTGACTACTGCACAATCCACTTTCAGTATAGGTAATTTGGGGCTCACCATAAAACACCTATATTCGGAGACAAATCTTGCACAGTAAGAATGAAACCATACATTCTGCAAAAACCAGCCACAATGTTTAGCAACAACTTAGACTACTGATTTAACAATAAGATAAAAATTACTAGGAGCAACCCTTTGCACTAGAGGAAGTACAACAATTAATGCTAATACCCATTTGGTTACCCTGTGAGCCATTCACCTAATTATAGGCTACAAGTGCTCTGAATCAATTATAGTAGCACCGACCATAGCGAACACCAAGACATCCTGTGCAGAGCTCTAGTCTATACGCAGCTGATCTTGGCCGGATACTAATTTGACCAAACTTTTCAGGAAATTGGATTAGCTTTGAAAACTGTGCTATCTTTAGTTTGTTTTCTTCTCAGTTTATTTTCATATGGAATTCTATTGACTCAGTGTTTACTTATTCCAACTTTCATATGTGGACTGGATGACCTTTAAGAACTGTACAACAACTTCTTAAATAGAACTGAAATTTTTTAGTGATATCTTAATAAACCACATTCAGAACTTTGATAAGTCGTAATGCTTGATCAGTCCACTCTGTTACTAGGCCTAAGAAATGAGAACTCTCCTCTTCAACAGAATTTTCTTATATATCTTCTTTTGCACAAACATCTAGAATATTTGAGCATAAGGAAATGCATACACGTACAATGAGCTGTTGATACCTTTCAAACATCTCCCAGAGACCACCATACTGTTTAACAGATATGCCACACAGGAGTAACACATAGACTGACCACATAATAGCCCACAATAAGAAAAGCATGGGAGGTCCCCAAGCGAAAACTTTGGGTAGGTCTGATTGATTAATAACTTTCTCCTGTTGTTGACAACTATCGCTTGACGAGTTATCTTCAACTTTACCACATCTCCTCATCAGCAATAATTTCCGAGGAGTATCTGGACCATATCCTAATAAAAGAATTATCTGGAACAAGATTAAATATTTGTCAATATGCATGAGTGAGAAAGAAAACACACAAAATAGATTTCAAATGTTGCATGAAAATTCTTTTAATTTTTTTATTTTTTTGATAAGAAACATAATTTCATTGAAGAATTGCACAAATTTTTTATTAATTACATCAAACATGATAAGTCAATGAAAATAGGGGCATACTGGAATTATGAGAATCATAGGATAAAGAGACAGATGTGTTGCCATGACCCATCCAAAAGCAGCCAAGGGAACCATTCCTACAGTTCATCAGAAGAACAACATCAGAAAGGAAATTAACGTTAAAAAGAAGAGCATAAGCCAAAAAACAGTTCCCCACGTGCCTTCATCCATCCCTAAATCAAATGCTAATATCTCACTTCAAAACATACTGATTATGGACAAACAAATATTGTCAAACGGAATTAGAAAGAATGTCTTCCTTGAGAAAGTGTCAGCATGCACACAGAATCAGAATATTATTCTACCATGAAATGGAGTGCTGATGTCATATGACTGAACTTGCATTGTATTATTACCACTTAAGTAGGCACATCCAGTGATACTGCTAAAACTAGAATTACAAGGAAATTTTAAACATCCAAAACTTGTTAGTTTCTGTAATAGATTATAATCTGTCACAACTCACAACAATATACAGGCAAGGACTTATATGGAGAATGTCCATCACATGAGTGCCTATACAATCTAAACCAGAAACCAGGAATCTTGTAACCCAAGTGGAGTGTATTATATGATCCTTTTAAGGAAGTAATCATTCTCATGAACAAAATGACAAAACAAGTTTTGAAAGAAGAATACTTAAAGAGTCTTAAAAAAACCTAAAAGAAACATTTAAATTGCCAAATCACAAGGACTGTAGTTAACTTACGTTTACATGCTCCATAGAGGGCCAATATGATGGCCAGATTTTCAATTGGAGATGTTGACAAACCCACACATGCAACTATTGTGAAAGGATTCCATAGGTACACAAGAGCAGCAATATCTCCTGAAGAGAGGACCTCTGAAAACAACAAATATAAGCCATGCATCAGCCTGTGAATGGCATGCGGAAGGCAAAGCTTTGCATTTTAATGTAATTGCACAAATGATGCACATAAATGAGATCAAAAGTTAAGCTTTTCAACAAAGTGGCATATGCCCGTAACTATAAGTCAATTATAATGATTTCATATAGCTATTCAGGCAAAGCCAGTCTGTTAAGATTCCAAATTTTTAGATCTATCACAACTGTGTCTCAACATGACAACCAGCTATACTAGCTGCATCTATCGATATCTAGTTGCTTTGTTGCATAACAATTTAGACTTCATTAGGGAAATTCATACAATCAAATATGACCATCCATAAACAGGACTAAAGAGAAGTATATTGATCTTTAAATGTTAGAATTACCCATGCTTTCTGATATCGTATCAAGATCTAGTGATTTCAAACTCTGCCTATATGCAACCTGAAGAGTCTGACCAGTAGCACGAATAACCATTGCATTCAATATATCTGCAACCACAAAAACCAAACTGTACCCAAGAATGTGTCGATATCAACTGCCTGACTACATATTCGGAATAAGTCAACCAATGAAAGAAGAAAATTAAGGGAATTCTAAATTATTGGAACATGAAATATGACACACTTATACAACATAAAAATGAACTTATTGAAAGGCAGTACTGAGCTACAGAGAGAGAACTTAGAAAATGGTAAAAGACAATTCTTACCTGCATAGAAGATGACTGGGTTGCCCTTCAATTCTGCAGCACCAATTAAAATGTTCAGCAAATTACCAACTGAAAAAGGAAAAAACAAAATCCAGCACCAGATTTTAACATTTCCTTAATTGGGGCATTCATTGAACCAATTTTTTTCTTGAACTAAAAAAAATGATTTATCAAACAATGAAAATGGAAGAGAATTAAAACTGGAACTGGCAGTTGGGCCTCCAATTCCAAAACTTAGAGTCTTAGAACAACTAACGAAACCAAACATGGCTCAAAATAAATCACATAGAATGATGCTAATGGGAACAAAACTGAAAAAGGAAAAAGCTTAAGCTGAAGCGGTACCTTTTAACTGTGAGTGGCCCAAGAAGTGAGAGTAACAAAGGAGATCCGTGGTACATAGATCCTGCAAAACCAGCAAAGAACAAAAAAAATTACAATCTTTGAAAAATTAAACATGAATTATATAAGATAGACAACCAGCAATGAGAAACCTGCATAGGGAGACATTGACGACTGCTTCAACCAGTAACCCTCAGCCACTGAAAAAAAAAAACAACAATGAATTATAGAAGCCGAAACTTGAGAAGGTATGGTTCTGACCAAGCTTGAGAGATAAATTACGGCGACGGAGGCTGGTGAGAGGGGTGGAGACTTCGGGGCGAGAAGAGAGGTTGAGATTTTTGGGGAAGTAGATGAGAATGAGCCTGAACAACACTGACGCTGCAACCCATGTCCAGAACCTTCCCTGCTTCTGCTTCTTCCTCTTCGTGCTCTGCTCCTCCTTCACCTCCATTTTCTTACAGCCTTGCTCTGTGTTTTTAGGAGCGAGATCACTGGGAGAGAGGGAGACGAGTTTGTAAGGACTAAAACGGCTTCGTTTCTGTCGTGTGTATTGGGGGGGTGTGCAAGTCCGGTCGGGTCAACTTGATATGCCCAAACCCAACCCGTTGTGGTGTTAACCCGACTGGGCCGATTGGATCACTTTTGAATTAGGATTGAGTTGACGTCTTGCCCGCCAGAATTAACCCGAATCCGAACTCATATACCTTTTTTAAACAAATCAAACTAAATCTAGCAAAATATGTTGTATAGGCTTCAGCCCAACCCGATAAAAAAATTTAGGGTCACTCAAGCTTAACCCAAATTTAGAATGGGATGAAATGTAATTAGACTTTTTGTAATATTTTGGTGTGGGACTTCAAACAAGGCACGAGGTGACGACACATGTTTGTGAATAATTGAATTATTTGCTTGAACAAAAATGGGCCTCATGGGCAATCGGCATGAATGTCTTTTGATTGGGACAGGAGGTGAGGGGCTCCGCATGCCTCACCGAGTGTCGTTTGAAAGGATGGCCATGGGGTCTATTTGCTGTGGTTTGTTGGGCATATGAGGTTTCGTCATTTCTGAAGTAGAAAATTCATTTTAGCATGAAATGAAATTTACCCTTGAAAAATTTGTTAAACAAGTTTTTTTTTTCTTTCTTTATTTTGCTCCAATATAAATAACTCTATCAAAACCAACCTGACATGGTGCAAGTGGTGCTACTACACATGACGTCCAAATTTTTTTATTTACTTTTTTATGTATATATATAATATATATGAATGCGCAACATATTTACATAATCAACCCTAATAAAATTGATTTGCGGCCCTTCTAATTTCATTGGACATGTGAGTTCAAATCCTATATTTCTTTTTATATAGTATTTTCATGTTATTATGAGAGTCTCAATTTAAATTTCGCATAAAACTCTTAAAATTTTTATGCCGACCCTGAACTATGTATAATTTAGTATTGTACCAAGAAACATGAAGAAGGCAGAAACGGGACAAATGTAGCAGTGAGTTTGAAAGCTGAAGTCGCCGCAGTGATTGGGGTTGTTAGACATGTGACCATCATTATCATTTGTGTGTCCACTTTTAATACCATTTCTTTTTGTTTTGTTTTCTTCTTGGTGAGAAATAACAAAATATAAACAAAGGTTGGAATGGAATCCCAATCATTTGAACATAAAAATTCCGCAATATACCGAATATTTATTCATATCTAAAGGGGAAAAAAAAGAGCCAAGAATAATACTTTCTTTTTGTAACATTGGAAAGGGATCAAAGTATTGACTTATTTTAATACAATTCCTTCGTATTAAACCTTTAATATTTCACTATGCATATAAAAAAAAAAACTTGAAAGGATAAAACCTTCAATATATTTTCTTTTGTTGTTTATACTTATCTATAGAGAATTTTTATATTGGACATGAACTCTTATTTCCTTTTTTCTTTTTAGTAATTTGTATTTTTATAGACTATTATTTTACGTATTTGTGCCTTCAAAATGAAATAGTTGTGTTTTTGCCAAAAGAAAATTCGTTTATTATGAGTTATAAAAGTACTTTTTAGTGTTATATAGAAAGCATGGTTTTCCAAATAACTTCCTTTATTTCGCAATTTATTAAGGTTTTTTTTTTATAGTACAAACGATAATCTAAACTATAGAATATGAGTGTTTATCTCATACACACAATCAAGATACCATGGGGTTATCACCATAGAAACCGACAAGTTTTTTGGGCTTTTTTGTACGCGCCCCACGCGCGAGAGATTTTTTCTGGTTTTTCAGATCTCGCTCGTTTCCGAGCGCCTCTTGCTGGAAGCTGCCGAGTGCGGTGGTTTCCAGGCAGCTTTCTCCTTCGGTTTTGGCTGATTCCCTTTGGTCTACTGTTGGTCATGGCGGAAGGCTCACCTGGAATTTTTTCGAATCCTCATTGCTTGCCTAAGCGAAGTCGAGCCTCTGAGAATGCTGAACCTGAGTGTGACATGGATGCTGATTCTAATCCACACCTGATGCAGGAACATACACCTATTGTTGGCTCTGAGCAGGTATCTCGCTTTCAACTTGGTGCTGATAGTTTTCGTGATAAGCTTATGAATAAGGTGAATTTGGCTAAGAATGTGGGTATAGATGTTAATTGTCTGGATGATGCTTATGAGGATCTCAATGATGATGAGGATGTGGTTATTTCTCGGGGTGATCGCGGCCCTAGTATTCAATTTTCTGATAAGGCAATGGATAGGTTATGCCGGCCTTGGAAGAATGCCCTGATTATCAAGCTATTGGGCAGGTCTCATACCTATAACTATCTACGTGATCGATTAAATCAGAAATGGAGTCTGAGAGGGGAGTGGAAATTGATAGATTTGGTGAATGATTATTATGTGGTAAAATTTGAGCTTGAGGAGGACCTAAATTTTGTTCTCACTGGTGGCCCTTGGATAATAGCTGGTCAATATTTAGTTATGCAAAAATGGAGGCCTGGCTTTTGTCCAGCTACTGCACAGATTACTCGAATGGCGGTTTGGCTTCGTGTCTCTGCTATCCAGCTTGAGTGTTTTGATGTTTGGTCGTTGAAACGAGTTGGGAATTTATTGGGGAAATTGTTAAAGATTGATTCTCTTACCACTGCTCAAAATAGGGGCAAGTTTGCTCGGTTGTGCGTGGAATTAGATCTCACTAAGCCGTTAGATGCCTTCGTCCAAATAAATCAGAACTGGTATAACATTGAGTATGAGGGGCTGCCAGATATTTGCTACCTATGTGGGAGGTATGGCCATAAACGAGAGAAGTGTGAATTGAATGTGAAGGATGTTGAAACCGTTAATGGTGAGACTACTACTACCAGGAGTACTGTTATGGAAGGGAGTAGTTCAGAGGGAATTAATAGGGCTCACTATGAGTCTGACCAGAGCTTGAAAGGACCATGGATGAATGTTCCCCCTAGGCGTAGGCCTCAGCCTAATTCTAAGGGAGTGGGAGGCAAGGATCCTGGGGTTAAATTTAAGGGCTCAAGGTTTGATGCTCTTAGGCAAGTTGGTGAGAATTTTGGGAAGGATCAAGGGAATGTTGGTGAGTTTTTTGATCAGACTGGCAGCAGACCAGTGCAATCTTTCTCGGCTGATTTGAATACGGGCAATAAGGTTTGGACAAAGTCTAAGGGTAAAAAGTCTGTTGCTAGGCAGGTTCTGGAGGACATTTCAAACAAGGGCTTGCCTGTGAAGAATTGTGTGAAGGAAAATTGGCAGAATACTGGTGGGGCAATTAAAAATACCTCTGGACGTCGCCAGGCTGCTGGGGTATCTGGTTTTGTAGGAAGCATGGGATCTCAAGGCAAAAAGAGTGTTACCATTGGTTCTCTACCCGAGCAATTTGAGTGCTGGGGCAGTGGACAACCAGTTCATCAGAGGAAAGGGCTGTATATATTTGGGCATCAGCCACCTAATATTGGGGAGGTGGCTACTTGTAGGGATGCCAATTCTGGTTCTGACAGTGATGATGAAGTGTTAATCCCTTCTGATAGTGAGGGTTTGGAGCCTGCAGAGAAAATGGACTTCTCGGAAGGTCACTTTAGTTCACATGGTGGACGCTTGGCAAGTAGTACTTTCACTCCTGGTGAAGGTATGACTTTTGAGGCTTAATAAAAGGGTTTTAGCCCTTAAGGTTACTCTGTCTTTGATGGGTTTTTTCATGGATATTTGTTGCTGGAATGTTAGGGGAGCAACAAGCTCCAAATTTAAGTCTAATGTGCTTGATTTGATTCGCACTCATCGCCTGGATATGCTGTTCCTTTGTGAGCCTCGTATTAGTGGAGCAAAGGCTATTGCTGTAGTTAAGTCTCTCGGCTTCCCTTGCTTTGAAATTGTTGATGCTGTGGGGTTCTTTGGTGGTTTGTGGCTGTTATGGGATGATTCTAGAGTTCATGTAGAAGTTGTTGGCACCTCTGATCAAACGATTTCTGCTTGTGTGACTCGCAGTGGTCAAGAACCCTGGCTGTTTACTGGTGTTTATGCTAGTCCTAACGCTATTAAGAGAGCAAAATTGTGGGACTATCTTTCATTTGTTGCTGCAAGTCATAACTTGCCTTGGTTGATTGATGGGGATTTTAATGAGTTACTTACTGCTGATGAGAAGTTTGGTGGAGTTTTAGAGTGCAAATCTAAAGATTTTAGGAACTGGGTTGCTGGAAATGAGATGATTGATTTGGGTTATTCTGGACCTAAATTTACATGGAATAATAAGAGAGTTTATGCAAGGTTAGATCGAGCTATTTGTAATATGCAATGGAGAATGTTATTCCCTGAGGCTAATGTTCAACATTTGCCTAGGACTACTTCTGATCATAATCCAATTAAGATTAAGTTGAGCTCCCGTTTTGCTGCTTCTCCACACTTAAGGCATTTTAGGTTTGAAGCTATGTGGATGCAACATGAGCATTTCAATGAGTTTATTTCTGATGTTTGGGGACAAGCTGCTGGCTCAGCCTTGGATAAAACTTATCAGTTGATTCAGCCCCTAAAAGATTGGAATGTCAATGTTTTTGGACATATTAAGAAGCGAAAGGCCTGTTTGTTGGCTCGTCTTAATGGTATTCAAAAAGCGTTGTGCAGGAGCTCAAATATTTTTCTGAGTAACTTGGAAATTTCTTTGATTGAGGAGTATAATGGTGTGTTGGAACAAGAGGCTATGTTCTGGAAACAAAAGTCCAGATTGCAGTGGCTTCAGGAAGGTGATCGAAACACTAAATTCTTTCATCTTACTACGATTATTAGGCGGCGGAGGAATAAAATCGAGAGATTAAAAAATAATGAGGGGGTTTGGGTTGAGCAAGCTCAAGACATTAAGGGTTTGGCTATGGCGTATTTTGAGCAGTTGTTTTCTCAAAAGATTATGGAGCATAGAGAGTTGATCTTACCCAATCTGTTCCCTGTTATTGACTCGGCTGATTTGGATTTGCTGGAGAAGGAAATTGACATGGCTGAGATTAAGTGGAGTTTGTTTGGGATTGGAGGTTTGAAAGCTCTTGGTGTTGATGGGTTTCCAGCTTGTTTCTATCAAGCTCAATGGAATAAATGTGCTGCTGATATTTTTGCAATGGTGACCCAAGCTTTCAAGAAGTGTTGCATCCCTGACAAGCTGAATTACACTTTAATAACTTTGGTGCCTAAAGTGCAAAGCCCCCAATCTATGATCCAGTTTAGGCCTATAAGCTTATGCTCGACTCTGTACAAGGTTATTTCTAAAATCATTGTGGCTCGCCTAAGGCCTATTCTTCCTGATCTTATAAGCCCCAACCAAGTTAGTTTTGTCCCTGGACGTCATATTACAGATAATATTCTGATTGCACAGGAGTTAATGCATAAATTTAAGTTGTCTAAAGGGAAAAAAGGGTTTGTTGCTTGGAAGATAGACCTCTCTAAGGCCTATGACAGGTTGAATTGACATTTTGTTGAGTATGTGCTCATTGAGTTGAAGCTGCCTGCTCCGGTTGTTAAGTTGATAATGAACTGTGTACAGTCTGTGAGATATCAGATTAATGTGAATGGGGAATTGACTTCTCCTTTTAGGCCAATGAATGGTATTAGACAGGGAGACCCCTTATCGCCCTACCTATTTGTTCTCTGTATTGAGAAACTCTCTCATATCATATGTGATGCTGTGAGCAAGAAGAAGTGGCGGCCTGTGAAACCTTCTCAGTCTGGTCCTGCGATCTCCCATCTGTTTTTTGCTGATGATCTGGTGTTGTTTGCGGAGGCTAATGCTAACCAAGCTAAAATTATGAAGAGCTGTCTGGATTTATTTTGTGCTGCTTCTGGACAAGTAGTCAACTTTGATAAGTCTGCTGTCTTTTGCTCTCCTAACACTTGTAAAGAAGTTTCTAAGGAGATAAGTTTGATCTGTGGCTCTCCTCTCACTAATGACCTGGGGAAGTATCTAGGAATGCCTCTTTTGCATTCCAAAATCGGAAAGCACACTTATAGTTCTTTAGTTGATAAGGTGCATAACCGGCTGGCATCTTGGAAGAGTAAGCTCCTATCTTTAGCTGGAAGAGCTACTTTAATTCAAGCAGTTACAGCTTCTATCCCTGTTTATGCTATGCAAACTACTAAACTTCCTGTTAGTGTCTGTAATGATCTAGACAAACTTAACCGTAATTTCTTCTGGGGCAGCAGTGAGAAGAATTATAAGATCCATCTTTGTCAATGGGATTTGGCTTGTAGGCCTAAAGGTAAAGGAGGTTTGGGGTTTAAAACGACTGCTAGTATGAACCAGGCCCTGCTTGCTAAGATTGGATGGAGATTGCATTCTAGGGACAATGGTTTATGGGCAAAAATTTATGAGGCTAAGTATCTTAAAGGGACTTCTATTTTTGATAATTCTCTTGGAGCAAGGCAGGTCTGTTCCACTACTTGGAGGAGTATCTTACATGGTATTCAGTTGCTTAAGCAAGGGATGTGTTGGAGAGTTGGTCGGGGAGATAGTGTAAATTTCTGGGAGGATTAGTGGGTTACTGATGTCCCTTTATTGCAGCAGGCTGGAGTTCTCACCGCCCATGATAGCAAATGTTCTGTCTCAAGTTTCTCTATGAATGGCTGGTGGGATATTGACAAGTTGAGAGGTGTGGTTTGTGAAGACCTTTTCCAACAGATCATTAGTGTTCCTGTGGGGTTTTTGGGTTCTTTACCTGATACTCAGGTTTGGAAGGGTAGTGCTAATGGCGACTTTTCAGTTAAATCTGCTTATAGCTTATTTTTTGAAGGCTGTTCTACTCCTGACTCCTGCTGGAAATCCTTGTGGAGTTTAAATGTTCCTCCTAAGCTCCAATACTTTATGTGGCTGGCTTCTCAAGGCAAAATTTTGTCTAACGATCAGCATGTTAGAAGGCAGTTGGCTTCTGACTCTTCATGTGGTTTTTGTTCTTGGCCTACTGAAACAGTTCTTCATATCCTTCGTGATTGTGAGCGAGCTCGAACTACTTGGAATGCTATTCTCCCTGCCTTTGCCCATAATTTTTTCCGCTTAGATGCTCAGCCGTGGATGAAGGTTAACATGCTCTCCAAGGCGAAATGGAATAGTGATGTTCCTTAGAGTACTGTCTTTGTGTTCACTTGCTGGCAGTTATGGTGTTGGAGAAATAAGCATGTTTTTCAGAATGAGGATACTGTTCCCTTCAGTCCAAGACAAGTTATCTGCGGGGCAGCCCAAGAGTGGATTAAGTCATCTTCTAATCGCACTATAGGAGAAAATAAAGTTCAAATCCATGTTGCCTGGGAGCCCCCTAAGCATGGACAGTTTAAGCTGAATGTTGATGGTTCAAGGAAACATGTTACTGGCTGCATTGGTGCTGGGGGAGTCATTCGTGACTCTTTTGGTGACTGGGTTAGTGGGTTTGCTGTTAATTTGGGGAAAGGTCAAGTTCTTGAGGCTGAGATATGGGGGCTTTTCTTTGGTTTGAAGCTTGCAATTGAGAAGGGCATCAGTAATCTCACTATTGAGATGGACTCAGCTATTGCAGTAAACCTCTGCCAGAATCCTTCTATGCTTGCTATGCATCCCTTAGCTGCTTTGGTTAGGAACTGTTGTGACCTTATGCAGCAGGTTCCTAGGTGTGCCCTTCAGCACGTGTTCCGTGAGATGAATATTGTTGCTGACTGTTTGGCTAATTGGAGTTACCAAGTGGATCTTGGGCTGTGCATTCTTGAGCATGCCCCTAGTTGGTTAAGTGCTTATCTAGTTGACGATCTGCTGGGAGTTGTTCATTCTAGATTGGTCTGTTTAGACCAGTTTGTGTAGTCTGTTTGTTTTTGTTTGGGGCTTTGCCCCCCTTCTTAATCAAAAAAAAAAAAAAGATACCATGGGGTTCGAACATGAGACATTTAGTCTGCAAGTTAAGGCCATTTTTCAATGGATTAGACCCTATTAGCCAGAATTTATTAAATTTTTAATGAAAAATTAGACATGCTTGTAATAAAAATTAAATTTTTGTTCCTTTTCTAAAGTCCTCATGCCATTGAACCAAAAAAAAAAAAAAAACCTCATGGCTTGTATGTAAATCTCTGTATTAAACCGAACTTTATGTTAATGACGTTCTTCCTTTAGAGCTGCTTAGACAGCAAGTCATCCATGTGTGCTTGTGTGATGTGTCTTTGATGCTTTACCCTCCATACAGGAGAGACGTGGAAGAATGGAAAAGAAAATACCCAAAAGCAATTTCACCATTTTAAATTCTTTTTAATTCCAAAAAACCGACTTCCAAACACGCCCTTACTCTCCACTCTATATATATGAGCGCATAACATACATCCTATATTTTCACACATAAATATCTATTACTAATTTACTTCCATCTCTCTGAACAAAAAATAAATTCATAAAACCCAACACCAACACTGAAAATCGGAGCTCAAGAATTGCTTGAAGTTCTGCAGCAATTTCCATGGCGAGGCCTAATCAGGAAGCAATCGACACCTTTATCAGCATCACCGGCGCTTCCGAAGCCGTCGCCGTGCAAAAGCTTGAGGTAACTCTTAATGTCCTGAATTCAATTCTGTGGTTGTAATCAGAATCGCCGATTCAATTCTCCGTTTTAAGATGTTAAATAACGTAATGTTGCTGTTAGGTTTTTTATTGCATTTGGGGTAATGGATTTTAATTGGGAATTTTGGTTGAAAAGTATTTGGATTGATTTTATTGAGAATTTTGAAATTTAAATATGGGATTTAGTTTGTTAGGATGGTATTGTTTGCTTCAGTGTATTGGTATATTTAGATGAAGGGAGAATTTACTTCGGTGCTATTTGATGGTATTAGTCGTCAAGTGCTCTATGCTATAGTTTATGTAAACTACAGTTAAATGGTGGGCTATAATTAAAGTTAAAAGGGTGTTACTTGCACTACTCAAAAGAGTAATAAAAAAATTTGAAGAATTTTACAAGGGTTGTGATTGTATAGAGGAATAGATGGTATTTTTAGGACAATGAGATTACTGTTATACAGTTAAAGACTTATACTTTTAGTATTCTCTTTGAACGGTTCAATGAAATATGGGCAGTGAGGTTGTTATATAGAGTTTGGAGAAGGGTTGGCTTGTACAATTAATTGTTTGACCAAACAAAATAGAAGGGTTGTGAATGTACTGGTACCTGAAAAATTTTTTGGTGTAGAAAATTTGGTCAAGTGTACTTGGTTAGACTCACTAGTGAATAGTATGGTAACTATTGAATGGTAAGCAATGAACAAGGTGTGCACTTCAGTTGGCCTTGTGGATATCTCTGCAACTAGTTGGAGTAGAAATTACAGCAAGGTTAGCTTCTTTTATACTTGATTGAGTCTAACCTTTCTGAAACCTTTGGAATATAATTTTCCCTATTAATATATCTAATTGTATCTAAGGTGCAACTAATTTTTCTGGAGTTGTGGCTGGATAAACCTGAATGCTTTGGGGTGAGCAAGAAAACTCACTTCAGCTCCATCTGATACAGGCTATTGCCTTCATATAAGATTATGATTGATGCGTACCTAACTACTATTACAAGTGAACTATTTAGATTCTTATTAGAGTAGTCTTGTGTTTTAGTCTCTTGGATTTTTGAGGATGCTCTTTCTTGTTTGACTATTAGAGGGTTAAGTCTAAAAAAAAAAGATAAATAAAAGAAAAAAAGCTTTAGCATGTTGGCCAATTTATTGCTTCTTATAGATCTTCTTCCGTTTGTGTTTGCTTGCTATTAGGAGCATGGTGGCGATCTCAATGAAGCTGTGAATGCACATTTTACTGAAGGAGATAGAAACACATCAGTGAAGTATGCTTTTCATCTGCTTCTGCTCATTCTTAACATAATTAGTATGATACATCATCAACTATTGGAACTTATATCCGGCTTTAACATTGATATCATTTCATGTCCAGTGTGCATGAAACACCTGTTGCAGCTCAAGATGATTTGATGGATATTGATGATCCAGTTCCAGTTGGACCTCGGAGAGATCCTCTATCACTTCTATCTGCAACCCGCAATATAAATCCATTTTCTCTTCTTAATCCAAGTTTGGGTAGCAGCATATTTGAAAGCGGGTCAGATTTTAGAGAACGTGCACCATTTGTTACTCATCCAAGAGAGGTCAGGGAGATCCCCATAGAAGTCAAGGATGGTGACAATCCCTCCGGCCATTCTGGCCATGCTCCTACCATTGATGATGTCACTGGAACAGCGCATGCATATGGCCCAAGTATCCCTGGGACTGTTATAATTGATGATGAAGATGATGATGTTCCAGCTGCCCCAACTGTTCAGGCTGGACAAGGCAGCGGACCACAAGATATTTCTTCAGGTGATGGATCTCATCACCGAAATTTTGTACCTAGTGCTCCTCGATTTGATGATCCACAGGATTATAGCAATGATATCGAAGAAGAAATGATTCGAGCTGCCATCGAGGCTTCAAAACGTGAAGTTGAAGAAGGCCAACAAAATCAACTATTTGGTGCACCAACTGTATGTGACAAGCCTACACTGTTGGGTTGGACCTCGTGTTTGTGGTTTTCTAGTAATAAGAGATTGTCTTTGTATTAATTTCATCTTGATGCAGCAGTTTGATGATAACGAGCCTCCGCAAAGGCCGCCTCACCTAGAGGATCCTGAACTTGCACATGCAGTTTCATTGTCACTGAAGGTTTGTTTTTGTTTTTTGTTTATTTTATTATTATTATTATTGGTATCCATAGTGTGTCATTTGACATGAACTGAGTCCAGACAGCAGAGCAAGAGAAAGCATTGCGTGGCCAGGGGGAAAATGTTGGCCCATCAGAGATGGGGGCTTCTAAGGCAGCTGAGGTGGAGCTGGAAAAATTAACGGCACCAAACGGAAGGTATATATCTTGTGTTGCTATTAAGTGTTAAACACATCATTTCTGATGAGGGTGCTTTGAGTGAATCCAGGTTGGGAGGAGGAAGCTCATCCATCCACGATGAAACTGAAGACGTGGAGGAGCAGCCTCTTGTCAGACATAGGTCCAGGCGAATGTCCTCTGGCTCTGTGGAGTCTGCCAAAGACGTTGGAGCTACTGAGGATAGCGCACCTTCAAGTCCTGGAGAGCAGGATATGGGTAATCATCCTAGGCACAGTGGAAGTGTCTTCCCTACTGATGAGGTATCTTTCTTTTTAAGTTATTATAAGTTATGAATGAGTATTCGAAATTCTTTTTAATTGATCATGTTAGTAAATGTTTACACCAACTAAATGTTGACCTTCAATTATTCTTTATAATTGAAGTGGGGAGGCATTTCTTCAGAGGAGCACGATGAAGCAGTGATGCTTGAGGCTGCAATGTTTGGTGGAATTCCTGAAGGGTCTGGATATCGCCTTCCCTATGCACCTCATCAGTTTATGCGAGCTGAGAGTTCGTATCCCCGGCCAGTACCTCGTCCTCCTTCACCCTCTCTGACAGCGCAGCGGTTGATAAGGGAACAACAGGTTTTTAAATACTGGACGAAATTTCTAAAAGTTGTGCACTAAAAGTTGTGTTAATGGTTTTACTAACTTGATACATGCAGGATGATGAATATCTTGCATCACTTCAAGCTGATAGAGAAAAGGAACTGAAGGCTATTGAGGAAGCTGAAGCTCGTCGTCAAGAAGACAGACTAAAAGAGGAAGAATCTCAGAGGAAATTTGAGGAGGAGCAGGTACTGTATATTTTATATATTTGCATCTTCTTAGTTTTAGAATATTTGATGTTGGTTATGTGACTTGCTCTCTCTCTCTCTCTCTCTCTCTCTCTCTCTCTATCTATCTATCTATATATGCTTACATATGTATACATTTAACTCTTGCATTCATCAGTTTTTCTTTCCTGTTAAATTATTTTACATTAGTAGTATTTTGTATGATTAATTAACTTAGCTCCAAACATGGTCATTTTTCTCAGTTCATATATATATATATATATTTTGTGTTTTTTATAAAAATTGGCTCTATTCCCACCCTGTCACTTGAATATTTTCTTTTCTTCTCTTATTTTTATCCTCAAAATTTGAAAAACACCAGCCAGCATCATGCTGGTGGCTGGCCTGGCAGCAGGGGGTGGTCTGCCTGTGGTTCTTACTTTTTATCTTTTATTGTTTTAATTTTTTCATTGTTTGAAATTGATAAATAAGATAAAAAGTGAAGAATGTTACAATGAGTGGTTAGAAATTTAGTGGTGTGTTGAGCAATGAGTATGGGAATGGAGCCACTCTTTTATAAATTTTTGTAGGTGTCATTTTGCAATAATTTTCAGATGGAAAATTACTTTGATAACTAAAGTTTATTATGGAGACTGAATAAAAGAATACACATATTTTGGAAATTTTCGTCTTCGTCTTTGGCTTTAGTATTTTATTTTCAGTATTTCTGCTCAGATGGTCTGATAAATCCTAATTATGGTTGGCGAGTATTACCCTTATTTGACAGTTATGCATTCACTGACTTTTGTAGTTTGTACTGAGACACATACTTGGGCCCTACTCACAATTTTTTTTTGGGACACTAGTTGCTCATTCTCAGTGGGCAGGAAATGATGACTCCTTGTCTTGGTGGATTTATGTTTTGAAGTTACTTATATCTTCATTCTGCATGATTCTTCCTTGCAGGAACTGGAGAGGCAATTAGCAGCAAAAGAAGCTACTCTCCCTCAAGAACCAGCATCAAATGATGAGAATGCTGTAACCCTTATGGTGCGAATGCCAGATGGCAGCCGCCATGGCCGCCGATTTCTTAAGACAGACAAACTGCAGGTAAAATTGTTGTGAAGGATATTGTTTTTAGCTGCATTGATATTGTTTTTAGCTGCATTATCTCTTTGCACATACTCTTTGCTAAGCCGGATAGTAATTTGCATTGCAGTCTCTTTTCAACTTCATTGATATTGGCAGGAGGTTCAAACCCGGCTCTTACAGAGTGGTGAGTAAACTTTGAATTTTATTCAATACCCGAAGTGTCAATAAAGCCCGTGTCTTCAATCTTTGCAAATTGTTATATCAATTAAACCGTGTTCATGGAGAAAAAAGAGCACAACTGCATATGAATGCTAGAAATCCTAAACAAACTTTGAGATGATATTTGTGTTTGCGCTTTATGTCTTATTCTGCTTGGTTTTAATTATGTTGCTGAAATAGGTGAGGCCGTTCCCTAGGCGTGCTTTCAGCGATGGAGAGAGTGCTTTGACATTGAATGAAGTTGGCCTTACCAGCAAACAAGAAGCTTTGTTTTTGGAGTTGATATAGTAGCTGACTCCAAAATGTAGAACAATAGAACATTTTTCATTTATCTACATATATTGTGAATGAAATCCTGGTTTTTGTTTGCGCTTTCGGGGGTGTTTGGATGAAATACTTCATACATGGATTTGAGGACATGGGCAGAATCAAATTTAAAAGGGGGAATAATTATGGTCATTGTATGTTTCCATCTGTGGTGTGTTGTTCATGAGTTTTGGGGAATGAATGAATGTATGAATTTGCACCAAATGCGAGCATATCCCAGTAGCTTGATAGAGTCATCGATCTAACGGCTACACCTGCTTGCCTTGATATGGACGTATACCCTAATACAAGGGTCATCGATCTAACGGCTACAAGTGCATTCACGTGCTGATGCAGCTAAGAAGCCAATTCGAGCTTGCCCGATGACGAATAAGCTAGGATTGGGAATTACAAACCAGGATTGAGGGTAGGGCTGAAATTTCCAATTCCAGTACTTGAAAATTGGGTTGGGTTGGAATAGAGCTAAGGTACCTCTAGTCTGAACCAACTGAATCTTTCCTATAAAATTAATAAATAAAAGTATCTGCTAAAATGAAATAAAATCCATCACATTCTATTTCACACCATATGACTTGTCATGTTGTTCATATTGTGAATTGTTATTTACCAGAAATGGAAATCTGAACCCAATACTGATTTATCTTATTTTTCCAATTGAAAAAACAAAAAAATTTAAAATCTGCATCCAAAATCCTCTAGAAAGTAGAAAGTAGAATAGGTAGAAAGTAAAGGGTAAAGGGTAAAACGAAAGGGCCATACGACATTATACTTTCGGTGTGGGAGAATATAATCGTTGTTTCCAGGTTCCCAGCCTTGCCTTCGCGGCAAGTTCGTTTTGCTGATGTGTTTTTGGTTTTAGCAACAACACTTTAACAGTCTTTTTTTTTTTTTTTTTTTTTTTACACTTTTACTTTTTTCATTTCAAATCAAAAGAGTTCTTGGGAGTTAGCAGAATCATAACCTATACGGATCCAATTTTGTTCAAGGCATATTTGGGAATGATTTTCTTTCAACTGGATCAATGATATGGCTTGGTAAAAGCTAAACCAACTACTCCTAGGCTTGTACCATTTCTATGCAAGTGGAGATTCTAGTGACATTTATTTGCCTTGCTCTCCATACGTCCATGTACTTGATGTCTTTGTTCTTTTTCCCAACTCTCTCATCCCACTATATCATGACTCCTCCTAGCTTTTGTATAAACCGCGTGCAAACATACATGGGTTAGGCTAATTTTTTTATTTTATATACAAACAATATTGAGGTGGAAACTTCGAGCCTCTGACCTCAAATCATGAGTAACTGCTATTGGTCACTTAAGCTATTTTTGCAAAGTTTTCTTTATCCTTGAACGAGTCCAATATTGTGTTAGCAAGTGCAAAGGTTGGCACGTGAAACCGACAGCATGGTATAGTGCTTATTTAGAGAGAAAAAAGAAAGAACAAAGAAAATGAGTAATTTTTGGGTGTTCTAGGTACACCACGTGTACCATCCAATAGACAGAGGACATATGGAATATTTCCAATGCAGCTCGCCACACGTTATAAAAAGAAATGCAGTAAGTTGGACAATAATTCCACACATTCTATATTTATTAGATAGTACACCAGCTACATAGTGTACTCGAAACACTAACCACATTGTGTACGCGGAACATATAAAAATTTCTAAAAAAGAAGGTAGAGTGCCGATGGTTTTGGCACCACGTGGCATAAATCTGTGTGGCCAGAGGGCCCATGAAAGAAGTTAAGGAAGTTAAGCATACTTAATTAAGGGGAAAATTAAACAAAGCCAAAAGGCCCAATGATGAAGCAACCGAACGGTCGAGAGAACCGAAGGCAGGAAAGGCAGCAGACAGGCACGTGCGGCCTACGTGTATATCAACAGACTACCCAAAAAGAAAGAAAAAAAACCCCCCTTCCGTACACCACCAACCCCCCCCTACGCCCTCCCAACGGTCATATTTCACCGACAAGCCCCCAACGGTCATATAGCCCACCACTCTACACCCTCTGATCAAAATCCCACGGCCCACAAACCCAACTCCCCTCCTGAAGTCTTTTCCAACACCCTTTTCACCCCTCAATTTTTCAATGCTGGTGAATCAAATCAGTCACTCAAGTTAAATAAATTAAATTAAATTAAGAAGGAAAAATACCCATGATCGAGACAGTCCTGGAAGTGGTCTAGAGAGAGAGAGAGAGAGGGGGGGGCCAAGAACTAAAAGGCTTATAGTATATAAAAACAGAAGGGTTCTATGGTTTTTGGTTTCTTTGGGTTGTGAGAGAGAGAGAGAGAGTGAGAGTGCTTAGCTAAGGAGAGAGTTGTCTGCTTCTTCTTGTTGTTTGATCTTCAGCTTTTTCATGCATGCACATTTAAAGGGCTTCTGGGTTTTGCTTCTGGTTCTGCTTCAGCCATGGTGGTGATCTTCATGGAGGCTCCAAATGCTAATCTGGGCCTGCAAATTTCTCAGAGTTTGATCCACCAGTTTGAGCTTGTATGTATCTGCGTTCTTCCCTATCACTCTGTTTTTAGCTCCATGGTGAAACAAAATCACTGCTTTTCCCAATGAGCTTTCTTTGAACGTTTTGGAATCCGATGATCTTGTTCTTGTAGGAATTTATTCTTTGATTAGTCTCAAATTCTTTCATTCTTTTCTGGGGTTGGGTTCTTAGCATATACTCTGATTGTTTCTTTGATTCTTTCTTGCATAAAAATACACATATAGGAACACTCAAACTTATACACACCTTTTGATTGATTTATTCACTCATCGGATTCCTATTGTTTTTATTCAGATTTTTCTGTAGAAATATTCTTTCACACACTCACATATAGTTTCACATAGTCTATCTCTCTGGATTTCTCTTTCAATCACATATTCATTCAAAGATCATAGAAATTCTCTGCACAAAACACCATTCTTTCACATTTTTAAGCTGTAGAAACCCAAAAGAAGAGATAGCTAGGGAGTTAAAGAAGAAAGAAAGAAAAACACATTGGGTGGGTGAATATTAGTTGCACAAACATTAACCAAGATAAAAACCAAAATTGGAACATCATAGAGGATGTTGGCTGGGTGCTCTAGTTCCACATTGTTGTCACCAAGGCATAGATTGAGGAGTGAAGCAGCAGCACAGTTACAAGCTTGCCATTTCCAGTTACCAGCAATGAGCACACAGAGATTGGACTTACCATGCAGCTTTCCTCGGAAAGACACCTCTAGGTCACAACCCATTAGGCCTGTGGGGCTTTCGGTGGAGAAATCGATCGATTCGAAGACCAGCAGTTGTTCTCTGAAGCAGAGCATCAGGCTGCCTCCTCTGGCTACCAGCGGTCCTGTGACAAGTGCAGCTCAGACGGCGGCGTTTGTGGAGGCGAGAAAGGAGGTTAATGATCAGTTTTGGGAGAAGAAGAGAGGTAAGAGCTTGAAGAGGTTTGCAGAGCGGGGCTCAGTGGATGATGATGAGTCTTGCATAAACAGAGCAAAGAGAAAAAAGGGTTGCTTTGATAATGGCAAAGGGGATGAAGGTGGTGATGGTTTGAGTTTAGGCCAATTGGGTGCTGGGAATTTTTGGTTTCAGCCTGATTTCCATGTGCCTCGGTCAGTTCAGTCAATCACCACAGGCCTTGATCCTCCTCCTGAACTTCCATTCTCTTTGACATGCTCAGGAGATGAAGAGAGGGTTTGTTATGTTCCAGCTGAAGCCATTTCACAGCCTTTGCCATTGTCAAACAATCCTTGGTTGGATTCAATTGTGACTGAGATCACTGACCTTGGCGAGAAGGACGCCGAAACTAGGCGTGGACTGGGAAGGGAAGCATCAGCAGCAGCATCGAGCGCTTCGTCGGATAGCCAAAGCTTGGGTTTGAGGCTAAATGAGAGTGCCTCTGAACATGAAGCTGGTAATGGGTCTAGAGATCCTTATATCCCACATGGAGGTGCAGGGGTTGAGGCAGAGGATGATGATGATGATGAGAGTGAAGGAGAGCACCAGGATTTTGAGCTTGTTAGCTTGCTTACGGCTTGTGTGGAGGCAATTGGGTTGAAGAACATTGCAGCAATTAACCATTTCATAGCTAAGTTGGGGGAACTTGCTTCTCCAAGAGGAACCACCATAAGCCGGCTTACGGCCTATTACACTGAAGCTTTAGCTCTGAGAGTCACTAGGCTTTGGCCACATGTGTTTCAGATCACTCCTCCTAGAGAGTTTGATAGAGGAGATGATGACTCTGGCATTGCACTGAGGCTTCTAAACCAGGTTAGCCCAATTCCAAAGTTTCTTCATTTTACCTCAAATGAGATACTTCTGAGAGCTTTTGAAGGGAAGGACAGGGTTCACATCATAGATTTCGACATCAAGCAAGGGCTGCAGTGGCCTAGTTTGTTCCAGAGTTTAGCTTCTAGGGCCAATCCACCAAGCCACATTAGGATCACTGGTATAGGGGAGTCGAAGCAAGAGCTCAACGAGACAGGAGATAGGCTTGCTGGATTTGCTGGGGCATTGAACCTGCCCTTCGAGTTCCACCCCGTTGTGGACAGGTTGGAAGATGTGAGGCTTTGGATGCTTCATGTGAAGGAGCAAGAAAGTGTGGCAGTGAATTGTGTTTTCCAACTGCACAAGACTCTTTATGACGGGACTGGAGGAGCTCTGAGAGATTTTTTGGGACTCATCCGAAGCACAAACCCGACAATAGTCCTCATGGCAGAGCAAGAGGCTGAGCACAATGAGCCTAGGCTGGAGGCAAGAGTCTCCAACTCATTGAAGCACTACTCTGCCATATTTGACTTGATTAGTTCTAGCCTTCCTTCGGAGAGCCAGGCCAGGATCAAAGTGGAGGAGATGTTTGCACGCGAAATCAGGAACGTCATTGCTTGCGAAGGAAGCGATAGGTTGGAGAGGCACGAGAGCTTTGAGAAGTGGAGGAAGCTGATGGAGCAAGGAGGGTTTCGATGCATGGGGATAACGGAGAGGGAAATGCTTCAGAGCCAGTTTCTGTTGAAGATGTATGCTGGTGAGAATTACAATGTGAAGAAGCAAGGACAAGATGGAGCAGCAGCAGTTACTCTAGGTTGGATGGATCAGCCTCTATACACAGTTTCAGCATGGACACCAGTTGATGTTGCAGGCAGCTCATCGTCATTTTCGCAACCAAGTTAAATAGCCGCGGATTTTAGTTTCTTCATACAAAAATTTCATTCCATTGTTGCATACAGAAAAGAAAAGGGATACAGAATTCTTTGTAGGTAGGGGAAATCTGTCATTAGTATTATTCTTTCATTCTTTCCTTGCAGATATAAGATCGTCAGTCCGGTAGAGTCAGAACCATTTATTTTGTAAGAAGAAGAAAAAAAGTGACTAGGTTGATATTTTGATTTCAATTCTTTGCAGTCAGTGTTCTTTAGAATTAAGTCATTCTGAGTCAACTTGTGTTTATTCTTTCATTCTTTTATATGTAAGTTGAAATTCTTTGTAAGTCAGTCAAGTCATGTTATCTATTTAATCTTTTGTTGTACTGGTAATAATGGACCATGTAGCTGGAAATTCCATTGTCATATATAATATGGTTGTTTTTGCTCTCTCTCTCTCTCTCTCTCTCTCTCTCTCTCTCTCTCTCACACACAGAGATTCTGGCCCAATCCCATCTGGGCTCTCTCACATATATAATAGGAGTGGCCCAATCTATGTGGGCTTTCCAAAGCATGAAGCATGACGAGCTTTGTGAGCCAATTTTAACATTAGATTGGGCTTTTCTTGCTTGGGCATGGAGCTCCCAAATTAGCTCCATTTAATGCTAAGGTTTAAACAAAAAAAAAAAAAAAAAACCCAAAACAAAAGCTTTGATCATGTCAGAATGTTACCTGTCAGCATCTCCTTATATTATTTTAAGGCAGATTTTTGTTTGGGTTTGCAAATTTAAAGGCATCAACACACAACATGGTTGATCACTTTATACGATATCATGATGTCACACTCTCTTATCTAATTGTATTTTATATCTAATCTCATATTATTATAGTTAATCACCTTAAGCTTTATTCTTTGAGGTCAACATATTGTCTTCATCACAAAGTCAGCATATCCGACGGTGCTACGTGCTGTAAGGTATATTCTCGACAGTGCAGAGTTAAAAAGTTTATCTAGCATTAATGTTATTTTATTCTGATCTTATAATTAATGTTCTCTTTAATTTCATTATTTGTGGTGGACCATGCGAAATTGACAAAAACCAAAAGGCTAAAGCCAACTTGAAGGCTACAAGGATGAGCTCAAAATTTGTCACATTAGCACACCTGCTTCTGGTGGAGCAAAGACGACAGCTACGCAGAGTTGATTTACAAGCTAAAAGTATACATAAATATATAGGGGTGTGCTAGGGCAAATTAAATTTGTTTCTTTACACCCTATTTTCCAATGTTAAGGAAAAAATTCACCTAAGTAAAATTGTGATGTTTGTTCTAGTTGTAGTTAAGTTATTTCCACTTGACTGGAGAAGGTATTGAGTTCAACTTCAATTCACATTCACACATGGATGTGAGTTGGATACCTATTAGCGTGAGCTTAGTTTCTCTATTTGTGACTGATTTCATTATTGTGGGCGTGTGAGCATCCAGTTGTAAATGGTACTCCTTGACAAATATCTTATTGTTTGTTGAAAACGAAAATGCATTTTGACGTTTGACATGTCCGGAAAGTAGAAAAGAAGCTTCAATTTGAGCCACAAAGGTTCTCAAATAGATCTACATGACATTGTTGTATGGCACCAGCCAGGGTTATAATATCAATATGTACGAAGTTAAATGAACAATTAGCTGTCAATGGCCCCCCATTCTCCTCAGATTTGCCGCTAATGTCGATATCAAGACCTCTTTTTATGGGTGTCAATTTGTTCAAGTTGTTTTCCATTTGCTCATGTTCTTGTCTTCTTCTTCTTCTTCAGCAACGTCGTATATCAGTCTATGGAATGGTAGTTGTTGCCGGCTTGCTAACAACAAAATAGATCTTACACAGTAACCTTTATATCTACATCAATTGTACCATATTCTTTGAAAATTGTACCGTTCAATTTGGCAGCCAGGTTTCTTTGTTCTCTGTTAGGGTTCTTTTATTAAGTATATTATATATGCTTGGAAGAAGTCAAGAAGATGGTTAGAAAGGAGTAAGAGATTCTGTATATGTTTTACCTGCTCCATGTGATTCTTAACAGCAAATCCTATTTAAATCAAGGGCCATAAATAAATCAAGATGACTTTCATATTTAACATCATCACCAAACATGACAAAGACATGATTTATTAATTTTGCACTTTCTTTCTTCACACTCCGACCACATATTTAAATGAAAAATGCTGAACCTTGTGATATTTTTTCGAAGACGACAATGAAAGATTTAAGGAATGTACTATTTGGAGTCTGACTTTTATAGCGTTGGGCAGAAAAATTTAGTTATAAAAATCCTACATATTAGAAACATATAGCACTTAACACGTTTTGATATAATAAAAGTACCTGTATAAAATCACTTACGAGGCATAAAGACTCCTCAAAACAACTGCTTAGATAAGATTAGTTACAAAGCCAATTGTTCACGCATATATAGGGGCGGAACTACTCACAATCATTGAGCGGCCTTGACTCCTACTCAATATCCTTTCACTTGAACCCTTTGAATATGTATACGGCATAACCATAGATTTGAGAAGAAATCCCTGTAACTTTGTGCCCAAACATAAAAATCTAATAAACTACCAGAAAGATCATACTATTTATTTACATCATGTCTTTCCGGTGTGCTTGATAGGGTCGTGAGCCATGTCTTGACCGAATGATGAACATGATGATGTGACCTTAATTAAAAACACATGAAACCAACCAATGAAGACTGACTGGATATTTACCATTGATAATAAATTAATTAATCTAACCATGTGATTAATTAGCATTTGCAGCTATTAAAACTATATGCATGTTAACATCAAACCATTTATCTGCCCCGTCTACTTGGACTGACCAAATCCTTTTCCTTTTCAGGGTTTAATTTCTTCTGGTTCACACAATACTTTTCGTATACTCCATGCCAATTCTTGCACTAGCATTTCTTAACCAACCATGATTAATTCAATTCGTGTTATTGATACAAATTAAGAATTAGGGTTTCGTGCTAGCTAACCTAATATTTCTGTACTGCATATGTCATGGTGTTGGCAGACAGTTTCCCCATTGAAAACCACTAGAAGTGGCTGAGTTCTGGTAGGTGGTCAGTTGCAGTCTTCCCCTTGTGCATTCAAACAATTCTTCTTTGCTCTCGAATTTAAATAGCTCTCTCTTATGCTTAGCTGACTAGTTCCTACCCAAGTGGGAGAGACCACTGGGTCCAACTCTAGATATTAAACCCAAGTGGGAGCTACCTCCCAGGCATACGATCGTAAACTTGAAGATGCTCATTTCAACTCAAAAGCCATTGAAGATCCTTTTGCAATTTTTTAATGTTGTTGTCAAATATTCGATATGCTATTTTACTGCTCTGTGAATCCTACAAGATACTCAAATATATGGTAATCTATAATTAGTTTTACCGACAATCTTATACGCGAGATTCTATGTTTGATTTATTCTTTTAAAGTATTGCTTGTTTAAAAAATTCAAAATTATTAACGACAATGTGTTTTCTAAATTGTCTTACAAATTAAATTTACATCAAATCGATACAAAAGATAACTGAGATGATTTCTTTCAACCAAATAAAAGATAATTGAGAGGATTTATGTGCTTTGATCCTAAAATTTGTCAGTGTTTATGATTAAACAAAGCTTGCAATAGATTACAATGCCAACTATGCCAAGATACCAGCTGACAACGGTGCCAAAGATACCAAACTCATTGTAAAATATGAATCTTACCATATAATATTTAAAGAAAAAAATTGGCCTACTCTCCTCCACCATGGCCGAGGCTGGCCTTCTAATCCCTTATCCATTCTTGAGAGAAACCCTAACCATGAAAACCATGGGACACATTGCAAAACGGCTAAATATTAGCATGCCACCTCCTCAAAGCTGACTCAGAACCACGTTGAGGGTCAATGTGCTTTTCGCTAATTGTAGGTAGATCAATTGTCCACGTATTTGAATTCCAAATTAAATACCTCAACCACTCATTTAATTTAAATGGCGATTAATATAAGGGACGAGGACTTTGTTTTTTCTTGTTAAATATTTGTGATTATGGATAATGGGAATCTAGTGCTCCCAATTTGGTATTATTGAATTTCCAATATAAAAATTAATGGCTACCCTTGTATTGTTTTTGTCGAAAAATATTCAAGAGCTTTTGTGTTTGAAGGAGAAAAGCAATTAGAAAATGTGTAGTTAAGCAGTCTCACTAGGGTTTGGAGATACAGTTGATTAGCTAATTTACAATATTGTAGGTCTTTCCTAGGAAAATTGTGATGCCATTGTTGAGGTTGACAGTTTTATTGGGAGCTCCCCCTCGTTGACCGTTGAGAATCATAGCGCGTACGGAAATGAGTGTCGAGAATTTCCGTTCTTTATTACACAAGAATTTTATAAAAATAAAAATAAAATATTTGAGTTTGTTTTGTGCTCATTAATCTTTTCCAAACGACGATGTCAAACTGTCTATTTTAATTTTTTTATTGTTCATCCTATTTTCTTAACATTGATAACAATTAATTCATTCTTTTTAAGAAAAAAGATGGAACCATTGTGAACTTAAAATCACCAGGTACATTCATTCGCACCGATATGAGCCGCTCATCAATGATTCGAATGTTTCTTACCAAAAATTAGCCACAATTTAACAATTTAATAGTAATCAAACAGATAAACAGTTGGCAAAAAAACAGATAAACAAACACCATATTTTCAGATAAACCGAATTGATCGGGATAATAATCTAATAGCAATCGATGCCACCAATAGATAAAAATTCGTCTAATCTTGTTTTACCTTATAATCAGATACGATTTACTTTTTAACCAACAACCTTATCGTCCAATCTATCAGAAACCTTTTATCCAAAAAGAAAAAGAAAAAGAAAAAGAAAAAGAAAAAGAAGAGTCAGAAAGCAATCCAAAATGTTTTAAAACCAGAAACGGTTTACTTGTGTGAACCAGCCGTCCACAGCTATCCACTGTTTCTAATTAAAAAACCCAAATGGCGACAATACAATAGTCTCTCTTCATGCTCTATATTTCTTCCACATCAGATACCGCTGTCGCCCCCTCCTTTTCTCGGGAAACAAACAACCAAAACCATCTCTCACAGCTTGGGCTCTACGCGTCCCTCTACGAAAGTTCAATACTTTAGTGCATACATCGAGATTTCATGTCCTCTCCCACCAAACCCATCTCTCTATTTCTTCACAAAGCTTAATTCTTCACAGCTTTCTGAGCTTCTCTCTGTCTCTGCCTCTCTGATTGCTCTGTTTGGCTATGGGTGCTAGTTTCTCTGCTTGCAAATCAGACCCAGTTGGGGCTTTGCCTTTGCAATCAAAACCCAGTCTTGGCGATTTGCCGGAGAGCTGCGCGGCGCTGATTCTGGGTTATTTGGACCCACCGGAGATTTGCAAATTGGCGAAGCTCAATCGGGCTTTTCGTGGAGCTTCTTGGGCTGACTTCATTTGGGAATCGAAATTGCCTTCCAATTATCAAACTATTGTTAGAAAAGTGTTCGGTGATGGTTTGGAAAATTTGGGTAAAAGAGATGTTTATACGAGGCTTTGTCAGCCTAATTCTTTCGATGATGGTACCAAGGTGGGTTATCTTTCGATTTTCATTTTTCATTTTTTTTTTCTTTCTCTGTTTGGGTATCGAGAAAGCGTGGGAAAATGATAGAAATTGGAGGCTTTGACTTGAATTGTCTCAGCGAGGAAATCGTATTGAAATCGTATTGAAAGAAGTAAACTTTATAATGAAAACTTTATAATGAAAGTTTAGATATTTTCATGTTTCGGGACTATTATTTGACTTTGTAAGCTTTACTATCTTTATCTTATCGTTTCTATGTTTTATTTCCTTGCTTTGGATTTGGTGTGCGGTGTTTGACATTTTTTGTGTTGGGTGCAGACGGTTTGGCTGGATAAAAGTACAGGATCTGTTTGCTTGTCGATTTCTTCAAAGGGATTAGCAATCACTGGCATTGACGATCGAAGATATTGGAATCATATTCAAACTGAAGAATCTAGGTGAGAATTACTGATCTTCTTTTTCCTTTCTCATTGAAATTCCAGTGAAATGGGAAATTTTGTATGTTATAGATTGCTGATGAACGTCCAAGTATTACATCGAGTTTCCTTGCTGGAATTTTCCCAAGTAGGTTTATTTATTTATTTAGGTTATTCCTTTTGTGAAGTTTTAATGATATTTCGGTTTTAATGCATGATGCTGAGCTATGGAAGTTTGTGGTTGTGATCGTTTGTGGTATGTTAATGACTTTTTAAGTTTTTGTGGTAAAGCGTGCCAAATTTTTTTAACCTTGGGCAACTTCGTATTTTTGGGGTTAACCACCATTTTTTGATCAATTAATGATCGGTGGTAAGGGTTTGGATCAACATAATATCTGCTTGTTCAGGTACTTGCTTTCTGTTCTTGGAAGAGGAGGGAGGAGGGAGGAGGAAGGAGTTTATTAACATATTTGTTCGTTTTGTCCACTGAAACTAATGAAAATTAACAAATCTTTAGAGCAACCTAACATATAGATAATGTGATTCTTAATTCTTGTCATTGCTAGGATATGAGAATGCAAAATTTTCTTGGTACATGGTTACTGCTTTACTGGAGTTTGAGCTTATTAAAACTGCCACAAAAGCTTGTCAGAAGTTATGAAGCATCCGATATTAAGAAAAGGTTCAGTTTCAGCTAATTTAAATTGCCATTAAACTCTTCAAAAATTAAAAGCTTCTCATATTATGAAAAATCTAGATTTATTCAACCTGATTTGAGCTTATTTTGAATGCTAATAGGCTTTTTTATGAATCTGTTTGTACTGTGGCATTGCTGGTTGGCTTTCTCTTCAAGTTGACTTCATCCTACTTAGTTTGTCTAAAAGCATTTACAGAATGAATCCCAAAGGATATACAATTCAAGATTGATGTGTATTTTTGTTTTAATTTTATTCTGGTGCTCATTTGGGCCTCATGACTAATACAATGCATCTTAATGTGATCATGTGAAATAAACCGAAAGGTTGTGGATTGCTTACTTCTGTTGTGGCTATGATGTCCCAAGATCCCTGGTTCTTGGGTTTTTGGAATTGCATACCCTCCTGGTTCTGATTTTCTGATTGAGGTTGCCTCACTGGAATAAGATGCTTTACCCATTTACCTTTGCACTAAAAGTATTTGGGGAACTAAGTTGGAGTTTTCTTTTCTTGAACACAGATTTTGCAGCGTTGCATATCTTCAGCAAATATGGTGGTTAGAAGTCGATGGGGAGGTTGAGTTCCCGTTTCCAGCAGGGACATACAGCCTATTCTTTAGGCTGCAGCTGGGACGGTCTTCGCAGAAGAGGTTTGGTCGCCGAATTTGCAATACCGAGCATGTCCATGGTTGGGACATAAAACCAGTGAGGTTTCAGCTATGGACTTCAGAAGGTCACTATGCCTCGTCCCAATGCTTTTTAACTGAACCTGGAAAATGGAACTACTACCATGTTGGGGATTTTGTTGTGGAGAACCCCAATGCATCAACAAAGATTAAACTCTCTATGACCCAGATTGATTGCACCCACACCAAAGGTGGTCTCTGTTTAGACTCTGTACTTATATACCCTAGTGAATTTCGAGAAAGGCTAAAGCATTTTTAATTTGCGCTTTACCTTTTCAGTTAGGTAGTTCTGTATTATAGAGTTAGGCCATCTTCAGCAGAAAGCCAATTTAGAGATAGTGAATGTCTCCTTGGGGTCATATGTGTGTAAGCAAAGAAACGTGTAAATTCATTCTCTCTTTGTTTGATTCGTTTAATTAGCGACAGTGGATTAAGATTTTGTATGTCTGTCTGTCTCCATAGTCAAAGGGGCTTCTGCCTTGTATGGGATTTTGAGAAATTAATGATGGGTATATTTACAGTTGAACTTTCTTATTGCTCTTTCGTTTAATTAGTGATAGCATTAAGATTTTGTATCTGTTACATAGCCAAGGTCTTCTGTCTAGAATAGAATTTGATTTTGAGAAATGATCACAACCACATATATATTTACAGTCAAGGGGAAAACCCTTGTTTGGCTTAAACTACTGCAGAATTATCAACGAGTGTTTTATCATATTTTACTTCCTCAGAACAGCAGTTGCAACTCATTCCCCATTCCAGTCCATTCTTGCTTAGCGAAAAAGAAATATGAACTGGAAAAGGGTTTTGATTGCAACATCTGAACCAGCTCAGGCTGTAAATACCAATACTATAAAGATCACAGCATGTAGCTTGATAATATTACAAGATCTTGGGTTGTGAAAGAGCCCTTACATATGTTTGAAACTGATCATAAACTAATACTCGAAATGACATTAGAAGTGTGTCAGTATACATATCTGGTAATATTAGCGAAAAGATAAAATCTGCATCTGGAGACCTGTAGTCTTGTACAAACTCTGGCATTAGGCACTTACCCATCATACCTCAGAATCTCACAATGAAACCAACCCAAGAAGAACTATTCAGACCTTCCAACCATAACCCACGTCATTGCCATTGCCATAAATTGAATTATGATCATGATAGCCATGAGAAATATTAACTATTGATTCCGGTAAACAAAGCTTTCCTGACAAATTTGGTTCTCCATTGATGAAGCAATTATTGGTATGAACTTCGGACGAGTTCCCATTGAAGGCTGCCTTCGAGCTGCTGGTCCTTCCTGCAATACTATTGAACACATTTCCTTGGGCAGCTGCAGCTGTTGGGCAGCCCCAAACTCCTGAAGGCAACTCTATAACTGAACCTTTACCACTGCCCCAGATGGGTTCTTCCCTATCATGCTTATTTGCTGATCGGCTATTGTTGTTGATCATTTCCTGTACTAGTTTTTGAATTGCGTACTGCTTCATAGACGAATCTAAACTTGACAAGCCATTTTCCACTGAGCTTTTAATCAGTCCTGGATTTGAGGTTCTAGGACCCTGAAATGGTTCAGAAGAGGTGTCCTGGATGTGCGGCTCCTGGCTAGCTCTGCTCACAATGGAGGTCAAGTTGCTTTGTCCCATCAATTTGTGGTGAGAACCACGCAGCAATGATGCTGCCAGTTCTGCGCTAGTTGAAAGTCCTTTGTGACTCATAGGTGAGCTTTCATTTGTATTGCTTCTAAAACCACAAGATGCAGCCATCAACTTATTGTTGTCTTTTGGAGGATCTCGTGCACTCTCTAGCTGCTCCTTTCCTTTTATTTCCTGTTTCTGGAGCTTGGTCATGGCAGCTCCTCTGCAATAACTTTCCAGGCTCTCTACAAGTAAACTTGTAAGCAATTACCTCAACTAGGGATGAAATACGATGATAATAGGAACTCAAGCAACAGTTTAAAATTAAAAAAAAAAAACTATTTTAACTTCCATCTGGGGGGAAATAAGGAACATGAGTTTATCTCCTTCCTACCAACAAAAAGAAAATCTTCCTTGCCATTATGAAAAACAAAGTCAAGCATTCACAGCACCATCTGAAAAAATTTATCTCCAAAAAACAGAAAAACAATCAACCCTTTACTCCGAGAGTTATGTGCTTGACAAACAAGCACAGTTATCATGCACAAGGAGGTGCAAAGAGCCATCTTAGGGGCTACTCAACAACATATTGAATACAAATTATTGAAGCCCAAAAAAAACTGCAGTTGTTCCATCGTTTGTCAGAGCGGCATAACCACCATGGAGGTGGAAAACCATTGAATTGCTAAACTGAAAACTAAATACACGGGAGAAGCCATTAACAGAAACACATGACTTGCTACTTACCAATTGGGCCAGTAACATTATCCTGGCATAAAATCATTAAATCTTTCATAGTGTAGACAATCTCAGCTATCTGTTAAGAATGCAAAAGAAACTGTTAAAAAAATTGGACATTAGTTTCAAACTAAAGCTAAATGAATGTTCAATACCTGCAAGCACCGGGTGTATCTCTTGGAAAATCCCAAATCATCAACCAGCTGTTGATCCACAGTCTTTGCAAGTTGTCCTCCGGCTGCTAGGATCCTACAGTAATTTAAATGATAAAGAACTACATTATCATTACCTATCATGACAGCATTCTAGCTGGAAGAAAAAAAGGCCCAATAATAGTTACACACTAGCTGCAGTATACAGTTCTCTCCCCTAAAAGATGAGGTTTCTAGAATAACATGAGAAGCAAAATTATTATCTCAAGTACTTTTCATCACTACGCCAATTTATACAATAATAGGTAACTGGTCTTCAATATAACTAGAAAAGGAGAACCATCCATTCTTACCTATTGCAATTTGCTTGTACATCTTGGAACAAAACCCCATCAGATCCTCTATCATCAATTGAGCACTTGTAATCCTGTACGGCATGAACCAGCTGAACAACCTAGAATAAGACAAAATTGAAGAAAAAAAGTTACAAGAAAGTAGATCCTGGAAGGAATCATAAGATGACTGAACCCTACATTGAGCAATGACCAAATTGGACTCTTTTACAAGCTTACAAAAATACACAAAGCACAAAACAAGAAAGATTCATACCTGCGGTGCAACTGCAGTTCGACGGAAGAAAACTTCATGAGAACATACACAAAATTCCCAGGACAATATCTGAAAAATCATTGGGGATAAAAACAAGGAAAAGTTATATGAAGAGGAGTTAGTAAGCAAGATACATAAAGAGTTAGAAACAGTATGCAATTAACCCACCAACTTATACAAAGTGCACTCACCTTCAAATCATGAGAGAATACTATACGAAGTTGACCTTCATGAACAACGTGAAGTTGCTGGTAGACACTCTCTTGAACTGCTCTTCCATATTCCAACATCATTACTCCAGAAGGAAATCTAATCTCACGAGGCAAATCGAGGAACAAGAGTTCATCGATCACACCACTCCCAAATGTGATTTCATTTAGCCTTGGAAGCACTTCAAAATATGCCTCTATCAAGTGGTAAAGGACCAATAGAAGTTGAGGGATATAAAAAATAATAAAGCCAGATATTCAGAGAAAATAGATTCAGTAAAATGCAAACTTTTTTTTACCAAATCCCCTTCTTGATTTACAACCACATATGTTACACTGCCATGGTACCTGACAAGACAACAGCAGCAAAACTACCAATTTTCAGTTTGTAGAAAAGATAAGAAGAAGAAGAATCAGGTGCATTCATATCAAGACATGCATGCTAAGAGATATTACAAGTGGGGAACTACATTTGTGCATCTAGTAGGAGTCATAAGTTACAAAAATCAACAAATGGAGCCACAGAATGAAAACCGACCATCGTTAGATGGGGCAAAATACCAAGGGCATCGCGCCCAACTTCATCATACGAGGACAGACACCACCTTTTCTTAGCACTTGGGGCATAATACTCTGCCACAAATTTCCTCCAATAGGACAAGTTATTGTCCTAAAAGAGGGGTAGAAGAGAGTAAGATTATGTTCAAGTTATATAAGTTGAAAAACAAAGATGAAGCAGTCATGACAAACATGAAAGGAACTGCGAAATGGTTATAATTCATGAATGAATATAAACGGTATATTATCTATTAAGCTAACTACTAACAGCTGGCCGGTTTCGGAGATGATATATGTACTGCATTAGCCGGCGTGAACAAACACCTTCATCAGGGAGCTGCATAACAGATGCTTGATGCACCACCTCCTGTTGTGTTACTACATGCCTCATCGGTTGCTGCTGCTTTTCTTTGTCATCACCCTTCAACTGCAGAGAAGGATGTAAAATCTTTGGCTGATCTTGATTCTGTGACATATTATAATGAAACAATTCCTGTATTTGCAATTTATTTCTTTGCAATTCCTCAGAGTCCTGACTCTGCAGTAGCTGCTGAATAGCATGCTTGTTAAGACTAGCCTCTTTCTTGACGTCTATTCTAGGTTTATTATGCCTCTGACTTGAGGTAAGAGGTTCCTGTTCTCCACCATTAAGAAGTGAATGGTGGTTCTTCAATGCTGGCTGAGGTGCAGCCCCGAAATGCCATTGATATTGCTTCCTTTTAGGCGGCATCTGGTTGCATTTATGTTTTTAAATGCGATGTCTGCTGCAATTTGGAGGAACCAAGTATAACTTAAGAGTTTGAAGGTACCTGAATTTATGCAACGAGAGAAAGTCACAGGCGGTTCAAAAAAAAAAAAAAAAGAGATCTTAAACACCCTTTTCCCTCGTGGTTGAAAATTTTTATAGTATCTAGTAGACAAGTACATGGCTTTCAGATACCGAATAACATATTTTTCCACATGGATATCTACCAATAATATAACCAAGAGCTGAGTTACACATTTACTATGAAACAAAAACATAGAACTTTTCAAGCTTTCATACACATACATAAATAATAGCAAAGAACCAAACTTAGCATTAAACCAACAAATAAGACTGGTTGGTTTCCGTGAAAAGGGGCAAGGAACAACAATTAAACCCATCCCCAAAGAAAACTCTCTATGGAAATAAAGAGGGCAAGCACAGAAGTTCCTTAAGAAGCAAAACCCATGTCCAAAATTCTTCCTTCCAGTCATTTCTTTTGAGAAACTAAGTAAAACCTTAACCTTTCCCAGTAAATAGTCAGGGAAACAACAGTCTCATCACAAATGGAGCCTGTAGATAAGGTAATGTCCAATCTTCAGCCCCAAGAAGGCACAAGAATCAAAGCTCTCTTTTACGTTCTTTTCCAACATTTTCTCGGAAACCAAACGGATCTACTTTCTTGGTAAAAGAATCAAAGCCAAAACAAAGTAATGCAAAGTAAATAAAACAAAATGCTGGGTCTATTTTCTCACCCACAAAGCAGCATGAACTTTGAAGCATAAGTTGAAAAAGCTCAGATTTTGTTGCCAAATATTAAAAAAGTATTGGCTCAACTCAGAATCGATTGAAGCTTTCAGAAAACGAAGAGGTGGCGTGGAACTTGTTTGGAAGAACCGCCATGGCCGTGAGGTAGCAGCAAAGGTTGGTATGTATGCTATGGTGAGCGGGAAGTGGTACCTTTGTTAAAGAGTGTGGATGCCTGCGAGTGGAGACCGGCTGTGCCGGTTACTGGACTTGGGTTAACCGGACGTCCCGGTAAGACTTAAGGCACGCGTCAGCCTAGGACAAGCCACGTACAGCTTCAAGGAGATTTTGCAGTAGGGCATATGAACCTTCTTGTCTCCTTCGTCCTTATTCAACCCTTGGTCCTAGGATTTTCCAGTTATTCCGAAATTGCCCTTGCCGAATGAGCTTGCTGTCCTGTCCTTTATTTCATTTTGTTTGTTTTAAAAAAATTTGTTAATGAAGTAGAAATACAAAGTATACCCAAAAAAATAAAAAAAGAAGAAGATAAAAAGTCCGTTTTGGTTCCGGTAATTTGCGACTTTTACCACTTTTGTTCATGTCATTTTAATTTTGTCAATTTTGTCCCTATACTTTCAATTTCGAGCAATTCAAGGACAATCGTGATTTGCTGTCAAATTTTTTTAACGCCCGTCATGTTTTGGTCACGTGCCCCTCATGTGGAGGGGCAATTTAGTCAAATCGTGCCCACCTAAAGCTGCCTTCTCTCTTCAAAACCAACCAAAAATAAATAAATAAATTACGCCTTTCTCCATTATACGAGAGTTGCAACTTTGGGCAAACTACGGTTATGGTTTGAATACAATTTGGTCAATTTCGAAACAATCTCTTATGTTGGATTCAGACATTCACAACATCAACAATGACGAAGAGAGGTGAAGGAAGTGGATGCAGGAATAAACAAGGTGAGAGCTCGATTTTTAAATTAGGTTCAAGTTGGTTTGAGATCTTTATTCAATTGTTTCGGGCTTTCAATATTCCAAGTTGTTTGGGCTTTCAATGCATTCTTTATTCAATTGTTTTAGAGAGCATCTCCAAGAGAGTCTTCAAATTTTAGCCAAATTCTCGCTAAAATAGCTAGAAAACTATTATAGCAAACCACTTAAAAGATGTTTCTTCCAGCAATGTTCTCTATGTTGGCTAATCTGAAATATTTTATTATTATTTTCTCTTTCTCTTGCAAATCAAATATATTAAAAAGAAAAGTGAAAACCCAACCCCACCAACCTCCCAAATGTCTCTATCTCTCTCCCCCTTTTCTCTCTCTTTCTCTTTCTCTTCAATTTGGAGAGCCTCCATTTCTCTCTCCTCCTTGCTAGATATAGAGAGCCAAAAGTTGGTTCTCCAAAATAGATAGCCAAGTAGGGAATCTGCTGGAAGGAGAATTTTCCTTCTTTTTAACCAAAGTAGCTAGGGATTAGAGGAGAAGAAGTCTACTGGAGATGCTCTTAGTGCTAGAGTTGTGGTGGGTTTGTCAGATTCTGATTTTTTACTTTGTCAGATTCTAGTTTTAAAAGGTGTAGTGTTTTGGGTTAAGATTTGTCTTTTAGTGGAATGGTTGTTCGAAAAAGTTAAGACTTTAAGAAGTAAATAAATAAATAAGGTATCTCTATTTGTTGTGGTCCCCTCTTATTTGCATAAAGTTCCTCCTATTTGCATAAAGTATATGAGATACATGCATTTCAATTATATAAAAGTTGTTTCTGTCAAATTTTTTCAGATATTGGGCCACCCCAATTTCCTTATAATGGAGCATTTGATGAGGTCCCATATAATTTTTTTTATGAGCTTTTTAGTCAACAATCACAGATTACTCAAATCAATGTACAAGTGGGAAATGGAAATGTAGGAACTGTAGAGGTCCCTGTGCATTCTCAAATTGCTGGTTGTTCATGAAGAGGAGAGTAGTGAAGAAGAGGGTAATGAAGAAGAGGATAGTGAAGAAGACACTTATGTTGAGGGTAGGAGGAGAAGAATAGAGGACAGTGGTGAATGAGTTAGATAAGGAAATCTATGAAATTGACAATGACGCTGCCCTATATGACAATGACTTGTTTGATGCAAATATACAGTCCAACTTTGGAAGAGCAGGAAATACTCATCTACCTAAGGATTTTGTGGCTTCTGAGGATGAAGAAGACAGTTGTAGACAAAGAAATTTTGGGTGCAATAAATTTCATTGACAAGAAAATAATTAGGGTTCGGTGGATTAAATCGTGGGCCCCGTAATTCGCTCATGTGGCGTGTGACTCATCAAAATCAGATTAGTTATCAAAAATGACAAATGGCGACATCCGACGGAGTGCATCAAACGGTTCAAGATGAAGACAAAATTAAAGGAAAGAATCTTCTGTGATTGACTTTGATTTAAATCAAATATTAATCAGGTTAATCAATTAAAGATAATCTGGTTAAATTGCCAGATTATGGGAATTGATTTAAATCAAATCAGAATCCCACAAATCAAGGTTGTAGGTATATATATATATATATATATATGAGAGAATCAGACAACGAGGGAAAAGAAGCAACTCTCACCACTTTGTTTGCTAAGGATTCGGATGATGCAAACTTCAAAATCGTAGACCTTCTCGCCAACAAGAGGAGTTTTTCTGCTGTTCTATTTGGTTGATCTCAATATTCATGAACATAGTGCAATTTAAAGAAACCAAAGACCATCAAAGCTCCTAGTGATGCTAGGGTTTCTCATTCCTAGTTTAGGAAAGTATGGGATTTTGTATCTTGCTTCCCAAGATCTTACCAATATTGGATATTATTAAGCTTAATAATATCAAAAAAAAAAAAAAAGACCCCTGGAAACCAACGTTGGAAATAGGTTAGATATTCTCAATGATATCTACCACCAAAAAAAAAGAAAAAAAAAAAAGAGGAACACTTCAAGCTGCACCTCCTACATGTGAAAAGGCACATGTCTACAATGCATCATGAAGTGGGGGCAATTTGTAGACAAAGAAATTTTGGGTGCAATAAATTCCATTGACAAGAAAATAATTAGGGTTCGGTGGATTAAATCGTGGGCCCCGTAATTCACCCATGTGGCGTGTGACTCATCAAAATCGGATTAGTTGTCAAAAATGACAAATGACGACATCCGACGGAGTGCATCAAACGGTTCAAGATAAAGACAAAATTAAAGGAAAGAATCTTCTGTGATTGACTTTGATTTAAATCAAATATTAATCAGGTTAATCAATTAAAGATAATCTGGTTAAATTGCCAGATTATGGGAATTGATTTAAATCAAATCAGAATCCCACAAATCAAGGTTTTAAATAGGGAAAGTTATTTAGGTCAAGCATCCGACAAAAGCCTATAAAGAGGAGGCTTCAAGACGAAAGAAGGGGGTCAGAAAAAAACCTAGCACTCAGAAGAAACAGAAAACTCTCTGCATTCTTCACCCTACTTTGGAAGAGCCACCAAGCACAACAAATACGTGCCGGTTCCTTCACCATAGAAAAATCTCAAACACCAAACAAGCTTCGTGCTACCCGTTTGATCAAGATCAAGTCTCTACGACCCTTGTATCAAACACAAATTTTCTTTAAACGCTTTGGAGATCGAATCAGAGGATTCAATACAGAGATTGTAACCCTAAATTTCATTAATACAAAATTATTTTGCACACGTGTTCTTGTCTCATTTGTCGCAAGAAATTCGTGTTTACAATAGTGATGGTAACAACTCAGAGAAAAGATTTGACTATCCTAACAATTCTTCAGGTGAGGAAAGTGAAAAGAAAAGGAAATATTCAGAGTTTTGCAAGTCTGACTTGAATAACCCTAAGTCTGAAAAGGGAATGTTATTTGGGAGCAAGAAAGATTTGAAAACAACTTTAAAGAATTATTCAGTGATGGGAAACTATGCAATTAAATTTGTGAAAAATGATAAGAGGAGGCTTACTGCGAAGTGTAGAAACTGCACTTGGATGTTGCATGCTTCATTTGTGCAACTAGAGCAAACTCTGCAGATCAAGAACTTTAATGATAAACATACTTGCTTGTGAACCCCTACTAACCCACATGTCAACTGTGTGTATATTGCTAAAAAATATTTAGATCGTATCATGGATGAGCTTGAGATAAAGTTAAAGAATTTAAGGAAGGCAGTGAAGAGGAATTTAGGGTATAATGTATCACATTGTCAGTGTTCCAAAGCAAATAAGAAAGCCATGAAGATAATATAAAATACTTACAAGGAGCAATACTCAAGGTTGTGGGAGTATTGTGATGAGGTGAAAGCAACTAATGTTCAGAGCACAATAAAGATAAGGGTAGAGCCTCCTCCACATTTTTAAAGGCTTTATGTATACCTTGATGCATGCAAGAAGGGATTTTTGGCTGGTTGCAGACCCATCATAGGAGTTGATGGAGCCACTTAAAGGGCCCTTTCTCAAGGCAATTGTTAGCTGCAATGGGGGTTGATGCTAATGATAACATCTACCCTATTGCATATGTTGCTGTTGAGTTGGAAACTAAAGAGACACGGAGCTGTTGATTGGTGATCTTGGTCCTGTAAGTGACCATGGATGGATATTCATATCTAATCAACAAAATGTATGGTTTCAACATAGGGATATTTATTATTTGATTGATGTTTGATTAATTTTTTGCACCTTTTAATTGTTATCTAATTATTGTTTTATAGGGATTTGACAAAGTATTTGACATTGTAGTGCCTGAAGCCCAACATAGATGGTGTATTAGGCACATGTATGAGAACTTTAAGGAAAAGTTCAAGGGCAAAATGTTCAAGGATCTATTATGGAGTGCAGCTAGGGCTTCTAATAGGTATGAGTTTGAGGTTGAGATTAATAAGTTGAATTATTTGAATTCATGAGCTTATAAATGGTTGATGGGAAAAGACCTAGATAAGTGGGCTAGGCATAGGTTTCGTATTGCCACTAAGTGTGACATGCTATTAAATAACATGTGTGAAGTCTTTAACAGCTACATTTTGGATGCTCTTGATAAACCTATACTAACTATGCTTGAAATGATAAGGTGTAACCTTATGAAAAGGTTACAAAAGAATAGGGAGGCCATCCCTAAAATTCAAAAGAAGTTGGAACAGATCAAGATACATTCATCTAGGAATTGTATGCCAATTCAAGCTGGACCCTATGAATTTCAAGTGAGGGAGTATTTACATGATCAACTTGTGATAAATATAGCTTCTAGGACATTTAGTTGTAAGAGATGGGATCTTAATGGCATCCCTTGCATCCACATTGTTGTTGTCACAGTCTTAAATATCGATATTATCTTTGGCCGATAACATCGTTTTTTTGAATGGGCGATATTTTAGCCCATATCCACTTAATTATCGTCAATATATCGATATTTTCGTCGATATTATCACGATAATTTCCTACTCGCTTTATTTGGGCAATATATCGCGATATTATTGATATTATCGATAATATCGCGATTGAAACTGAAAAATACATGAAATTTGTTGAGAAATTGTGCTTTTGCCAACAAGGGGATTCAAACCACTCTCAGTCCCATCCATCTACTGGGCCTTATCCAACACACTGCGAATCAATTTGTTAACAATGTTACGACGTGTAATATTCATATGGTCTTAAAAGTTTTGCAAGCTAATATTATCTAGGATAAATTTTCATTTAGAAAAAAAAAAATCTCTAATATTATTTTATTATGTTTAATTTAGGCATATGTTTAATGTTACGACGTGTAATATTTATATGGCCTTAAAAATTTATGCAAGCTAATATTATTTAGGATAAATTTTTATTTATTAAAAAAAAAAATCCCTAATGATAAATTTAGGCATATGTTTAATTTTATTTATTATTTTATTATGGAGGTTTTTTTTTTGTGGTTATATATTATGGAGTTGTATTATTATTCACTATTGAGTTTTAATATTGTTCATTATATGTGATAGTAAGTTTTAACTTTAATAGGAATTCTTTCTACGTGGTAGTAAGTTACTCATATATATATATATATATATATATATTTGTCAAGCTCATATATCTTATCATATGCAATATATTGTAGTAAATTAATATAACTAAAAAATTGTGGTGTGTTTAATTTTCTTTCACTAATTACTACATATTTTCTAAAGACACGGTGTTTGTTAGGTCCCTACATAATCAACTTAAATCACTCTAACCACCATGCCATGCATTTTATTCCAGTTTTTTGTGATAAAATAATAGACAATTGACTAAATAAACATCCTCTAAAGTTTCAATAAAAATTTCTAAGTTTTTCTCACAATTTCCGTGATTTTTATTCAATTTTTATCGATATCGATATTTTCTCGATATTTCCATCAATATATCCGTGTTTTTGGACCACCGATATTTCTGAAACTCTCGATATTTTAGACCTTGGTTGTTGTCATATATCTTTATAGGGCTAAACCTAAAGATTATGTGGCTGAATGTTATCATAAGGACACTTACTTAAAAGCTTATGAGCCAATCATCCATCTTGTGAAAAGCTTTAACATGTGGCCTAAGTCAACTCAAATACCACTATTACTCCAATTGTTAGAAAACAATCGGAGAGACCAAAGAGGAGCATAAAAAAAGATCTTAAAATAGAGAAGGGAGTTGATACAAATGGTACCAAGCTCAAGAGGTTTGGGACTGTGACTTGCACCAAGTGTTAGAAAAAATGTCACAATAAGAGGAATTGCTCCAACCAACCACAAGACCTTCCACCTGGTCCTGACATTGATAAAAGATGAGGTCTTCCCTCCTCTTTGAAAAAAAAGAGACCTAATACTTCTACAAATGTGCAATCTGTTTTTCCAATAAATGTAGCTGTTGATGTACAATTTGGTTCAACTGTTATGGCATCTTCTGCAATCAATGTAACTGTTAACATGCAATCAAAGCAAGTGGTTGCACCTGCTAATGCACAAAGAAGAAAGCTCCCTGTAAGTTTTTTTTCATAATTAATTTTACAAGTTTATTCCTTGAAAAATGAAGTTGTTAGTAATTGGTGATTCCCCAAGTTTATTCCCATGCAGATAAAGAAAAGTTCAAATGTGAATCCACCAAGGACAAGCTACTCCAAAAAGTGAATGGTTGATACATACTCTATTTTGTTGTAAATGCAAACACTGAAGTTGGCTTGGAATGAAGTTGTGAATGAAGACAATATGAATTTAGAGATGAAAATTTTGTGTAGAAACTATGACTGAAGATAGTATGAATTTGGAGATGAATATTTTGTTAAGTTGTGAATAAAGACAATGAAGTTGGAGATGAATATTTTGTTATGAAGTTTTGAATTAAGAGACTGAAGTTGGTTTTGAATATTTTGTTTTCAATTTGTGAATGTAACAACTTTTGAATATTGCTTGGAATCAGATTGGATATGTTATCAAGTCAGATTTTACTCACATAATGATGATTTAATTTGAATCACAATTTGGTCATGAAGTTGTCTATTATCTACATCTGTCAATGCATACAACTAATCTCATGTCATTGCACAAAATCCTTTAATCTTACACATCCATTGCACTTTCCAAAACCAAAATGAAATACATAATTTTAACAAGCAATGCCTAAAACTGAAATTGACCCAAATTCCATATTCAGTACAACATGTAGTTCAGTTTTAAATCAAATTCATTACCACATTCATAATCAACAAAACAGAAATTAGAAGTGAAAATTCACAAATGACAAGCAACAGATCCCTAATACCATTTTCGAAATTGACATTAGCCCTTGCAATCTTTTGGGCTTTTTCATTTCATCTTCTTTAACTCCTCTAATTGGTTCATTCTCTTTCATAAAATGCCGATCGTTGAACTTATCATCCCATAGAAATCCAGCACAGTAAAGTGTTCCTTGTTCAAACATGCAGAAACAACACATTGAAACACATTTACCCCATTTATACCACAAAAAATCACAGAAAAAAAAAACTTTTGACATTACATATGATGTATTGCACTTCCATAATCGTCTTCCACAACGCCTATCAGTCATTGAAGTTGTTATTCTCATTTCACCATTGCAAAATGAGCATCTTGGAGCTTGGCTAGTAGAAGAGTTTGACATTTTCGAAGAACTCAGGACTAAAATTTTTTGAAGAACCCTAACCCATAATCCTAAAGTTGTATATGAAGATGAAAGGAGAGAGGGCAGCTTTTAGGTGGGCACGATTTGACGAAATTGCCCATTCACATGAGGGGAATGTGACCAAAACATGACTGGCGTTAAAATTTTTGATAAAAAATCACAATTGTCCTTTTTCAAGGACAAAATTAAAATGACATGTACCAAAGTGGTAAAAGTGGCAAACTATAGGGACAAAAGTGACTTTTTCCACCAAAAAAAAAATATATACAACCATGATGATGTAAACCTAATCATCTTTGGTGAACTTTGCAAATTATCTTAAGCATTAAGGGATTCACTTTATAATATTTTTTTCTTATCATCTTTTAAGTCACGATTTGACGGTTGACAAGAATCTTTATTTAAAAATATGACGTTTTATTTTTCTAAGCAATACTCTAAACTACACTAAATTACGATCGGAGAATCGAACTTGGGATGACAATTGACACACGACTAACCCACCTTTGCAAGAGGATTAGTGCTTAGCATTGATGTTCTCACATACCATGTTAAGAAAACAAAGGTAATGAGCATTTGTTAAATTAAAATACAACCAAATGACAAAACTAAATAATCATTATCAAATACATGAGCTACCATTATACTTTGAACCAAGAGCTTTAGAATAAAAAAGCCTCTTCATAGGATTTTAGATTAAAACCAAAAAAGTAAAAATAAATAAATAAATAAATGGGAAAGAGCACCAAATTTGAAAACCAAAAAAATAAAAAGGAGCGCCCAGTCACCGACATTGTGATACCAACCTTACCGAAAGATGATCTAGTCAATGTTTATTCATTTCGTAGCAAAAGATAACAATCCTATCCTTCTTTTTCACAAAATGGAAAATACAGCTATCGGGAAATAACAAAAGCAGAGAACTCCAATGGTACTGTTTGGACCCAAATTCGGCACACCCAAAACCAAGAGACAAGCCCATGATAAAATTGCCTGCCCAGCCCAAAGACTTGAGAAAAATAAAAATAGGATCCAGACAGATTGGGCTTCACGCCAAGAATGTTGAAAACGAAGCTTCAGCCCAAAGAAAGGCCCAAAGAGGAAACTGACAAGATGGGCTTCAAAAGATCAGCCCAGGAATTATTGATTAGGTTCAGACCCAAGGGGATCAAAGACACGCCCACGTGATTGTCTCAATATTGAAGAATCGGCAATTCCAACTAAGTTTAAAATATGAAGGGAACATTTCTGAAACACTGCCGACAGAAGATCAAAAACCCATCTGTGTTCGAGATTTTGATTCAAATCAGTATACCATCTTCCAAGGAATTCACAGACCACGCTTCCTGAGCTAAAAAGCAGAAAATAGGGAACTGTTCAAAGAAATACAAGAGAGAAAAACCAAACCGTCATAAAAAGCCCACACAGACAAATGGCATCGGTTGAATTAGAGAAGTGCCACCCAGAAAACCAGGGAAGAGACTGCTTTAGGAGGTGACTGCTTAGAGTTTGTCTGCCATGACTGATAAAGATCTTGTTTACTTTGCGTTGTAAGAGATCTTTTATGCCGCCCATTATTTTAAAACCACCTCCCCAAAAAAACAGGTCTCTTATAAAAGACGAAGGCAGGCAAGGAAGCAGAGACATCAATACAACAACATCAAAAACATACACTCAAACTCATCAAACAAATGAGAAGACAGCTTTAGATCAGAATTCCAAAGTTCAGACTTAGAAAATAAGTCTTCTGAAAACGAGATCCCCCTCGTTACAAATTTGGTTCAGCAAAAGCCAAGACAAACACAGTTTGAGTTTTCACAAAATATGAAAACCTCAACAAATTTTACAGCATAGTTCCAGCCTGCTAAATTCTCGAGAATAGCCACTTCTGTCCCTTCAAACTGAAGAAGTCGCAGTTCTGCCCGCTCAGAAAGTCTCCCAAGGCTTGAAGTAGATTGAAGCTCTGCCAAAATCAAACTTTGGTATCGATTTATAGCTGAAGCCAAGAAGCTAAAGTTGTGGACAGTACAGTCCAGCATAGACGTGCCCAGTCCAGCCTGGATCAAAAGTTTCTACCCAGGCAGAAATGGGATTTCAGCCATCCTGTTTGCCCTTCTAGAGTTGATTTCTCCCTGTTTAATTTTGTAAAAGGCAGTTCTGCCTGAAACAGTGCTTTATTATTATCTATTCTGGCCAGAACAACCATTTTGATACTGAGATAAATTGTGAAAGTCCTCACCAGTCTGAGGCAAGAAAAGAACTTACTTGGGAGATATTCCTCACCCAAATTCACAATCGTTTGTTTTAGAAGTCAGTAACTTGAGGCGCAAGTTATCCACTCTAAAAATAAGTCTGCTAGAATTTGCATTGCTAGCAGTGGCACGCTCGCACACCAAAGAAAGCTGACTTGTCGACCAACAAGTGGTCTCCAAGCCAGTGGGGAACTTCACCCTTCCACATAAGGAGTTAACCGCGAAAACGGGTGAACAATTTGGCACGCCCGGTGGGACTTCTCAGTATACATATTCTGACAGAATCATCCACAGATTGACAAATACCGGAAGATCTAGTCAGAACACCAGATATGGAGAAAAACAAGATGGTTCTTAGGGAAGGCTCGAGTCAGAAGAAAGTGTGCTAGCATTCTGCCCACGCAGTAACAGGAAGTAGACGTTCCAGGACTGGCTCCAAAGGATGCTAAATAACCGTCGTTGTTAAACAATACAACGTCATCAAAAAATACAAAACGACGTCTTTGTACTGCAAAAAGATCTAAAAAAAGCAATCGAGGATGATAATAGACGACCAATTCTCTAAAAAGACCG